>NC_045165.1:19083659-19178659 GCF_900700415.2 Clupea harengus
GTGGAGGAATTAGCGAGCGTAGCTGATTCCCCGTCCCCGTGAAGCGCGGGCGTTAATTTGGAAATCTAGGCCTGGTATGCGGAGAATGCTAATTTGTAATTAGGAAGATTAACTAAATCTGGGGAATAGAGAAGATTATTGACTTATATAATAAAATCAACAATGCGGGCCTGGTAAAATCACCATCGTCCGAGATCGCACCATCGCAAATGTGCCAGGCAGGTTATGCTTGCAGACCCAGCATGGAGCCTTTGAATGAGGCCATCTAGATAAACTGATGAGAAACAAACACCAGTCTGCTATGACAGATTAAAGCCATAGCAGAGGCTGTCATCTCCGATCAAATACAAGATAACTTCTGTGCTAATGGTATGCAACATATTGTATGCATTTATTTACAACTTTTCAAACACTGTATTGAAAATCACTATAGATATTACAGCAATGGTAAAAGTGGTTTATAGGCTGCTTGTAATGATGAGCATTATCAGCCATAATAATCAGCCATTTTCTTAGCATGGTGAGATGGGATGTCTCTTTTGAAGGGAATGGCGGTACTCTGGGTTGTAGTTGACCCACAGATGGCTAAGATATACACAGTACAAGGTGCATCGACTTCATTCTTACCCTAGTTTTGAACAGCACACAATGACTTCAGTCAGAAACACAGATAACATTATTGCCACACCATTACGGACAATGCGCCTGAATTGAGGTAATAATGTATAATGTTATGCTTCCCAGTCCTTAGAGAAGTTCTCTTTTTTACCAGTCCTCCAGCGGGTTTCTCTTTAAAGATATGTATTATGTATACAGTATGGGTTTTCACTTGTAGTCTCCTGCATACGCTCTGATGTCGTTTTGAAAAAATATTTTAATTGGATATCTAGCACTGGACTGTACTGACAAAACCTCTCAAGGTTTAAAAGCGCCTACTCACTCATGTTTCCCTTTTTAAGATGAAAGAAAAGCGAGACACCTTTTCTTTTGGGTGAAAGAAACTTTTACCGGCTTATTTTGAAATCTTCTTAAATGCCTGACACTCTGCACATAAACAGTAGTCATAAATCATGTCAATTGGACTGATTTAAAACAAAAGAAAATTTAATTAAAGGAAGACTGAAAAAAAAACATGTCCTCCGGAAATAAAAGATAATAACAAAAGAAGAGAAATCAACATTACTTCCAGACGTGTGTGTAAGTGTGAGGTATGTGGATGTGCGAGTATGTGTGTGTGTGTGTGTGTGTGTGAGAGAGCGTGTGTGTGTGTTTGTGCACCTGTGTGTGCTAGTTGTGTTTTCATTCAATTTAAGGACTACTGCGATGCTGAAATATCTTGCCATGGGGGGTTTGATTTTAAAGCAGTTCTGAGAGTCATTTTACTTGCAGAAGAAGGCATTTCATCTCCAAGTAAAATGACTGAACAGAATATAAATGTGGGACTGTTGCATGATGTATGCTTTATGTATATCGGGCATATGACACATGGAAGTTTAGCCGGTGCGATTCCATAACCAGAAAAACAACTCACACTGAGCGCTGAAATAGGCCAGAGCCCACTGTCAGACTATTCCTAACACCCAATCAGAAGTGACAGTGGTCTCCGCTTTCACAGAGTGAACATGAGACTATTATGCCGGGCCTCGCTCCAACACTAGGTAGTTTTGCTCAGAGCAGCTGGCCACCGCATTCAACCACCTTGTCACTACACAATACCTGTAACTATACATTAAATGAATACAATGACAGCACAGTGTGACTTGCATAATTGTAACTGCTTAAAACTAAAGTTTGGTTTATGGTTAAGCTTAGGGTTCTGCAAGTACATACAAGTAGAATCAAGTATAAATGTTGTTACACACTGATTAGTGTGTGGTGCTGTACTTAATGGTATGGCCAGAGTGTAGCAAAGGTTATGCAATACATGTTTTACATAATTCTGTTTGTTTTCCTGTACATAAGCATAAAAAAATTGCCAAATGCACAAGTGGGATTTACAGTGAGGTTTTCCCAGCCAAACTTTATATACCCATCAATTAATAGTTAATAGTCCTGTTTATCATTGCAATGCAATTATTGAATTAGTAAGCTTTAGGGTCAGGCTTAGTAACATGTAATTGCAGATACTTATTTTGTTAGTAAATATTACTACACAGTGCAGTGTAATGAGGACACTTAATATAGGGTTGCCCTCTCTGGTGCCCAAGGAGTTTTAGTGAGAGCATTGGCAAACACCAAGCAAGGACGACTGGGCAAGGCAGAATAACCTACGCCTTCATGTGTAGTCCCCAAAGCAGGGGCACGGAGAGCTTCACATCTTTTCCCGAGTGTTATTAGGAACATAAAGCAGTAGTCTCTTAACATTCTTTTAGTGGAAACCTTTTGGTATTTAAATAAGAGACACATATCACAATGGCCATGGGTACTGATTAAAGCCACGGGTACTGATTAATCCAGATCCAGTCGAGCAGGGCAAGGAGTTATTGGCCTGTCATCAAAATACCAGCTTTGTCTCCTGTAGTCCATCAAACTGAGTTTCATATCCTAGGAAAAGAGGAGCTGAAAGTGGTGATATCTGGGCCAAATATGATCACGATCCTGCCCAGGTCTGGCAGATCATAACCAGTGTTAGCTACATTAAGGGTTTACTCTTGTTTGATGTAAAATATAGTTTTATTGCATCTAATTATGCTAAGATATCATGGTGAAACATAGGCCTGGCTAACGTACAAATTAGCTTGCTAATGTGAACATGTCACATTACAGGATCTTCCTCTCACATCTACATTAATAAATCCCATTTAGAGTGAACAGGAAGTTCTTTCTGAAAAAAATTCCCGTTAGAACATATTCACCAATTCTCAAGCCGGTTTATCAGCATGTCAGCAACACTGTTGGGTAATCGTGTTAAAATCTATAAATCGATGAGTGTGATAAGCAGCGGAGCATTTGTGTGTGTTAAATAGTGTGAACAATTATTATACCGATTATTTTTCTTAAACATCTGTGGTTGTTTCATCTGGAAAAAAAAACCACTTTCACCCATACTCATGAAGCAACACAATTTAACCCAACATCACAGAACATTAATGCATAATCATGTCCACGTCATTATACGTGCCTCTGTGTATTTTCTGTGCTTGAGTGGTGGGAATATACAGTGCTAGAGCATGTCTCATAAACACCTGTGCTTGTTCTGTCTGCCAACATCAGAGGCACTCCCTGGCCTCTCTCCTCACCTTGAGGGCACTGAGCTGCCTTCCAGCTGCTGGAGGACGACACCTTGATTGACTGGCCAAGAGATTGGCGGGTCAGTTCTGATTGCGGGCGAAAGGTATGTGCCTACAACCGGCGGACACACCGAGGGTCGTGACCGCGGCCGCCATTCTCAGCCGCGGTCGGGGGGCGAAAGGCGAGGGGGGGTTCTATCTCACCTTCCCTCCCTCTTTCTCCCCTCTGTCTGACTCGGTGTCTCTCTCCCCCCTCTCTCTTCTAACACTTCTCAGCCAGTGCAGTTGAATGGCTCCTGTTTGACAGCCGTGTCAGCTGAGGTGGAATCTGTTTCTCGTTAAACCTCCACCCCGTAATCCTTCAGCCCCATTTGAAAACCCATCCACACCTCTCTCCCCTCCGACGCTTAGCACGCCTGTTTGTCAGAGGATGCAGCTGCCTCTCTCCTTCTACCCCCCCAGCCCCAGCCCCAGCCCCAGCCCCATCGTCTTCTCTTCTCCCTCCCTCCCTCCCTCCCTCCCTCCCTACCTCTCTCTCTGTCTCTCTCCTCCTTCTCTCTCTCTATCAATGAATATGCCACTCTTGCCGCTAAAGACTTAACATCAAATGAGCTTGGGACTCCATTTTCACACTTTTACTGCCCATTCCCCAGGCTTTGTTTTTCAAAGGCAAGGAGCTGGGATTCAGAGGCACCAGTGCTGCTTTTGTTCTCATGCCCCCTGGCCCTGGCTGCCCGGCTTGGACGCGGCTGCGGGGAGGCGCCCGGATCAAAACAGCACTCCGAAAAAGCGCCATTACCTGGCCCCCGATGACGCCCCCTGGCACTCCGCATTAAATCAGCCGGGCTGGAAATTTTCTCATGATGTCAATCAAAATGATTTTCTTTGGCAATGCAGGGGCTTCTTAAAGGGGGCTTTCTTTTTTTTTTTTTTTGCTGAGGGAGCCTGTCCACTTAATTCAAAGCTCTTTATTCAAATCAGGCTAAAGAGTAAGGGCTAGAAATGAAGGATCATATCCTTCAGCAAACAGTTGTAATCAAAAATCGCCTGGAAAAAAAATATATAGAGAGATATATATATATATTTCAAGAGCACCCCATGAGCCTGTGAGTCATTTTAATAATACACTGGACACTTTTCTTGCCAGAGAAAACTTAAGAGGTTTTAATGTGAAGAGAGAGACAGAGAGAGAGACAGAGAGAGAGGGAGAGAGAGTGAAAGAGAGAGAGGGTGGGAGAAAGAGAAAGAGAACACAGGGCCCCCAGTTCAGTCAACAACTTAGGAGTTGCCTCTGGGTCAAACAGTGGTTGAAGAGAAAGTTACAGAGACCAGAGGATTGGTAGAGCCATACTTTACCTGTGTGTGTGTGGGTGTGTGGGCGTGTGTATGTCTGTCTGTGTATTTCTATGAATAAAAATGATGGCCCAATGTATTTGAAATGTCATTTTTCATGCATCACTCATGAGTAGCATATCTCATGAGTGTGGACTTGTATAATGATGGACAGGTCACTCCTGAGAGGAGTAGAGGCAGGACGAGAGCTAAACATTCATGCCTCTGAAACTGAAACTAAACGCTTTCCACTCTCTCTCTAACCCCCCCCCCCACACACACACACACACACACACACACATACAGTACACACACGCACACACACACACACGCACACTTTTTAATTTGCCGTACACACTTTTTAATTTTCCCTTTCTTTTTTTGTTCTTTTGTATGTATGTATCTAGATAATACAGGTTGTGTCCAAATGGTTTGTGTTTGTTTGACGGATAGCTCTAGTTTCTATCTCTTACAGATCAAGGTGATTTAGCATGTCTGTGAACAAAGGATGATTGGTGAGATGGTGACATTTCATACAATAGACGTATTTTTTTGCTGTTTATGTGTGTATGCGATTGTTCGATAGTGCATGTTGGTGTGTGTGTGTGTGTGAGAGTGTGTGTGTGTGTATTGGGGGTTGGGTGGCACACATAATAAGATAGATAGATAGATAGATAGATAGATAGATAGATAGAGATAAAGTGGAAGCTTCTGAGCTAGAAAAAGAGATGGTTTGTGAGAACATTCCTGGTTTGTGAGCACGTGTCCTGACGCAGACTTAAAATGATGACGAAAATGTTTCTGACATGTTAATTAAACGTCACACTGTGCTGGGCTGTTTGTGCTGAGTCCACTATCCATAAATGATATAGCACACATGCAAAAGAAGGTTATCAGAAGTTTTTTTGGTTTTGACTGTTCATATTTCTTTCAAGAAAATATATGAAAACATGCCAAACATTTTTTTTGTCCTATCGAGTTGCGCTTTACAAAGGACATTCATCACTGACACAGGAAACAATGACTTCTGTGGCAATGCTGAGACTATTTATATTTCAATATGGTGTTAAATACTGAATATTACTGACCTAAAGAGGACCACGATAAGACAGACCAGGATGTTGTACGTTTCCTTTAAGAAATCATCACTCGGTATGAAGTTATTCCCCAAGGGTGGCTGATGCTCAAAGGGCTTTGGCCCTGATATGGCCCTGACATAGTTAATTCTCCACTATAGGAGTCTCAGGAAAAGGGATAAGATAAAAGGAAACATTTTTCTTTAAAAAACAAAACACCAAACAAGCACAGTTCAATCTAATTGTTTAGCATCACAGAAACGGTTTCTCGCATATTCTTATCAATGTATTGCAATCATCAACACAATCAGATCAACACAATAGTTACCAAGAAGAACTGCATCATAAAGCATAGCCATTTACTACAAAAGAAGAAGCTTGGCCAACCTCTCTCGTCCTTCTCTCACAGAGAGGGGACACTTGCGTCTAAACACATTTTGCTCGATTCTCCGAACACAATAGAGAGAGAGATGGGTGTGTTCTTGTGCCAAATGGTGTGTGTTTCAGCAGGACTTTTCTCAAGTCCCCAGTTATAATATTTAGGGGGTGGAATGTGTGCGCGGGGGGGGGGGGGGGGGGTGGTATTTGTCTTTATGCAACCGAGGTCACTCTCTCGAGGGACGAGCGTGTCCAATGTGATGCTAGTGACCTGCCTGGGATGCCTGAATCCCAGATCTCAGAGGACACGGGATAGGCTGGTCCGCAGTCTGGTGGATGCCGTCGCCTCGTGTAAACCGAGTCCAAGTAAGTTTCTGCAGCGAGAGGGTGATAATTGGGGTCCGTGGATTGCTGCATTCTGCTGATGGGTTGGTCAGGAGCCAAGCCTGTAAAACAAAAGTGATCTGGCAGGAAACATCTCTGAATGTGCTCGCAAGGATAATGCAAGGAAGTAAAGATTTTGTGTCTACAGCACACTATGCACACTGTATAATGTATGATACTCTCTCTCAAAATAAATGACACATTCATGATACGAGTTTATGATAAAACATATGATTTGAATACAATAGCCCAAATGTTCTTTCATTGTGTATTGGTAAAAAAAAGTAAGAAATAGGGGGAAAGAAGAAAGTTTGTTTCTTTGGCGGGTAAAAATGAGACTTTGTCAAATTGGATTATCGTGAAATTGAGAAGATTATTCGGCCGTGTCAGAATCCCGAATTGAAGGTGTGCTAATGTAATGGGGGAAGCCGGAATCTCGGGCCTTTCTGTACGCTAAAATACAGTCTCAGCCTCGGGGATCATAAGAAGATTAAGTCCAAGCCGAGACCCTGTGATGCCTCGGTGCAACAAAAAGGGCAAAGTTGCTCAGCCAACTCACCAATTAATGTTGAGGAGAAACAAAAAAAGAAACGCAAAGGCCTCGTTTATTAGTGTAAAGAAAGTATATCCTTTTTTTTCTCTTTCATCTGCGAGGATATCATCAAAAGCATTTAAGGCTCCATGTTGCGCCAATCACACATCAATCTGCGAGTCGTTTACTCCGCTACTCTCGGCAGCACATTACCGGTAATAACATTTCTGGTGTAATCATGCATATATATATGTCATCTCCCCTCAGTCAGAATGGAGTTGTTGGACCTAATGTATTCACAGTCAGACCAACTGCTGTTCACAAGGGGAAAGGAGAGAGGGGGAGAGAGCAAGAGAGAGAGAGAGAGAGAGAGAGAGAGAGAGAGAGAGAGAAGACTTGGTTGAGTAACCGTAATAATTGGAAAATTATTTTGATAGCCTGAAACAATCTAATATATTACAGAATTTTATTAAAATAATATCAAATCAAATTAACTGCTATTCCATAATGAATTAGGTAACAAGGTAGGCAGATATTAATCGGCCCTCCCTCCCCGAGGCTGAAAGGGAAGCGCATAAGGGGGTTGTGGGGGGGTCGTGGGGGGGTTATTAAGCTGGCTTTTGTGGCTTGTTAGATTACAGAGGGAGCCAGTATTCAGACTCCTTGAGGAGATATATCTTTTTCTCTTTTTTTATTTATATATATTTTTTTAACATTGATTCATTTTTATCATGCTTTTGGGGAGGAATTTACTTCTCTCTCTCTCTCTCTCCTTCCTCAGAGCAGTAAGTAATCATTGCCCTGCCCACCTCCCCTGGAGCAGCGAAATGATTGGCTGGCTGAAGCAAGCCCCCTCCCAGCCCCTCTCCTCTTTGGCCCCAGCTCCATACTCAGACTTGCGTGCCATGACTTCATTCTATGCTGCTGCAGACTACACCAATTCCAGCTTGCATGGGCTCCCCACCACCACCACCACCACCACCATTTTACCTATAGCCTACTATACATCTATGCTGTTGAGTTTAATCAGAGCCAGGTCTGCGCCTTTGAAACCCTAATCAGATGCTTTACTTTAACTGCTGTGCCAGATGCATTTCAGTCCCGTGCCCGTGCGCTGTTTGGCCCTGCCAGGCTCCTGTAATTTCAGTGTGCCAATCAATTACTGGGTGCACATGCCCCCATGCTCTTTTAGGAAAATAACACGGTGCAGCCCTGTAGTTTGAGCTCATTGGTGTTGCCCATTCAGGAATGGTGAGTAGAGCTTCACAGGACCTCCACTTAAGGCTTTTAAAATAACCTGCTATGAACAAACCACAAGGGCCCCTCAAGAGGGAGGGAACTTTGGGTGGGATTTAGGTCCTCTGCAAATCATACTGGAACAACGTAAAAGAAGAATTTGTCTGTTCATTAAAGGACACTTAAACAAGCGTTTTTCCCAGTTTTCCTGGGGAAAATTAGCATTGTACATAAGGCTTAACTGCCCTCTGATTTAAATGTGAAAATTAAGAGGTTCCACTAATCTGAAATATTGCGGTGTTCATATACTCAAAGATGGAAAAATATGCACTGAAAGAACTGGTAGAAATGTCCACGGTCTGTGATTGGTTTTCATTTACACCCCAGAGATTACAGATACTCTTTTCTGATTGGCTGGCAGGTGACCCTTAATTCTCCATAACGGGATACCTGTGAAACAGACCCGGTGAAAAAGTTGAATCACTGTTCTATATCAGTGCTCTGGAAACTTTGAATGGTAATTATAGCAACCATAGTAAATAACAGTTGCTAGACAAGCTGGCCATCAATAGAGGCTACTACAGTGAATGTATGGTCAGGCAAGCTAATGAATAACAATGAATAACAAAATAAACATATTCTCTCATTTTGCCAAGTGGTGTAAACCTAAAAAATGTCGTGGTTACATAACATGTTATTTGGAGAATTAGCTAGCTGGCAAGCTAGCGAGCATAGACTCAGAAACAGCTAGCAAGCTAAAGGATTCGGGCTTGGCAACAGGGGAATCGACTGTGACCAAGCAAACTACCCAACGTAGTCCTTGTCCGTGACTAAAGAAAGTAATATTATGAACTAAACAGGTTGGCTTCTTTGTAAAGATCCAAATGTTTCCTATATGGACTAAACATATACATGCCTATACATGTGTGGCAAGCGAGGTATAAGTGGGGTAAAGGCCTTTGAGGTATCCTGTTATACGAAAGCAATGGACTCGTCATGGGGTACTGCCTTGTCCACTCATTTTGTATTGCGGGACACCTTGGCAGCCGTTATCCTTCCCTCTCCGTTCAGGAGCGAATGAAGACGTGAGCCAAGGAGGGGAAGAAATGCTGGTTTGTGTTGGCAGGCGAGGCGACCCCCCTTGACACCTATGTTTCTCTCTCCACCTGATGCCGACAGAGGAGAGACAGAGAGAGAGTGAGAAATCATTTTTTATTTTTAATTACTAATTATTTAGGTGTTTTTTTATGGCTTTATTTTAGCTGTCACCATCAGAAGGGGAAAGGCGGATTAGGTTCCTTTGGGGGTGTGGGGGGCAGAGGAGATGAGAGGCTGGGAGAGAAGGGGGGGGGGGGCAGTTCATTTTTGATCCAAGGGGGGCTTTGCAGGCCAGGGGGGTGACAGCTGCACTGTCTTTAGCCCCGGATTTGAATTTGAATTCTATCTAACGATGCAGCACGGCAAGCACTTGGCAGGACAGTCTGGTAATCTTCTTGACACAAATGCCTGGGCTTTTCTTGTGTGCCCTCACAGAGATTTGAGTAATTAAAGTTAAATTGAAGGAATAAAAAATATCCTTCTTGTACTGAGGCTGTGTGGCTAATGCCAAATGTGAATAGTCAGGGCTGTCCTTAGAACTATAATCCCAAATGCTATTTCTCCTGTAACGGGGAACTGCCAAGTCGTTCGGAAGCTTCCGAAAAAAAAAAAGACAGCGATAAGGCTGGACCGCCGTTCTTTCATCTCCTGGCCAATCTTTAAAGAGGTGCAAGGAAATGACGAGAAATGCAAAGAGTTGAAAATGTCAACAGTGCCAGACTAACGTTCCCGGCCCGCAGGGATCTGATAGGGGGCTGTAAACCCCAAGTCTGCTGTAGGTATTAGCTTGCTGCATCCAGGTTGTTTCGGCAGGTGCAACAACTCTCTGTCAAATCTTTGATTTTCTGTTGCACTTTACAACCAGGGGCAGGCTTCAAGTGGTGCAAGTTCACATTGCGTCGGTGATAAGAGGAACCTGTTCATGAGCTGTATGTGTGTGCGCGCGCATGTGTGTGTGTGTGTGCAGCTTCTGCTGTGTACATATAGCCACTCTTCTCCACTCATCCTCTCTCTCTCTCTCTGTCTCTCTTTGTCACACACATTCAGACACACACTTTAAAAAGGCATGTCAACTTCAGGATGTGTGGAGTGAGTGACGCAGCCCCCCCCCCCTCCCCCTTGTGTCTGTCTGTGTGTGGACTGTAAAGTGGATCAGCTGATTCACTGGAGAATCCGTTGCCCAAACTGAGTAAACACAGGCAGAATTAAGTACTCCTGTGGCCATCTGCGTTATCGTAATGGAAAGGAGACTGCCAGAAATGGTAACCTGCAGTTGGGGAGGGACGATCTACATACTTCACACTCACTCCATAAGAGGAACAAGAGCACTGATTAGATGAAGAAATGCCTGATGTAATGACACAATGAAAAGAATAGAAATGTACCCTCTAATGCTGTTGGAGCCTGTACCCATTTTTTTTTCTAGGAGGCCTATTGCCTGGGGCATAATACCTCTGAAATTACTGAGTCGCTATCTTTCTTTCTTTCTGTCATTCTTTCTCTCTGTCTTTTTTTGTCTCTGTCTTTTTTTTTTGTAACCTGAGAGATGAGAATGTTGGAGGCCGGGCAACAAGACGCTCATTGTAACCTCGGTGCCAGAGTTTCAGCACCTTGTGTGTCACTAAAAAGGAGTGAAGAAGAAGCGTGGGCTTCTGGGTGTATGTGTGTGTGTGTGTGTGTGGGGGGGGGGGGGGGGGGGTTCAAGGCCGAGCGAGGAGGCCCTGGGTTTACCTGGTCTGCTGAGGCAGACTCGTCGGCAGCCAAGAGGCATCAAGACTCAGCGGTGCATGACAGGCCCTGCATCAAAGCGTCAGCGTCAGCGCCCGCCACACCTTGATCCAGCCCCCTACCCCTACCTCTACCCTCAGCCTCCGACCTGCCAGGGCGCCACAGACAGAGGGGCCACCCCGAGCCTTCAAAGACTGGCTCACTCACATACGAGACACAAATAAACGTCTAGACACTTTCTCCTACAGTGACCTGACGGCTTGGGATTCTTTCTTTCTTTTCTCTCTCTCTCCCCCCCCCCCTCTCTCTCTCTCTTTCCCTCTTGTGTAACATCTTCCACTTTTTTCAAGTGGCCTTCGTTGTGAGAGGAACAAGGTGATTGATTTAGGAAATGGTTGGAAGACAATGTATTGCTTTCTTGACCCAATGAGAACAAAAGCACATGTGAAAGTACTACAACAAAAGCCAAACTTTTCTCGTTAATCCCTAATGTTATCAGTAATTGTAATTCAAACACCATTCACGATGTAGGTTCGTGATCCATATGTGTCTTCAAGAGATATATAATTCTTTCATTCCACATGCTGTAAATGATCTCTCTCATGTTTTGACTTTGGTTGTCAGTACCTCCCCGAATATTTGCACGTCAGGACTTCTGGGTTTTACATCAGAGCATGTAAAGAAATACCGGTCTGAGGTAATTAATTATATCTGCCATCACCTTAAGCGAAAACCGATGCCTCACCCCCCCTTCCAGCCTTCATTCTTTGGCCTGTCCTGGCATCTCCCGCCACCCAGTGTTAGGAGAGATTTAATTGCCGCATGAAAACCACAAAAAAGAGACCAGGCTCCCCTATAAACACACACCACACCTTGCAGGGGAATAGTTTCACCTCAGAGAGAGAGAGAGAGAGAGAGAGAGAAAAAAAAAAGATGCCGTCCACCGTGTAATTAGAGAGAAAGCGTTCCAGTGAGTAAACTGACTGCATCAGTAGTCGTGGGATTATGTTCTTTGCGAATGCAAATCAGACTGTAGCAGACTACCATGACCACAAATATGAGTCCAAACAAACGGAGAGACAAGACGGGGCACGACTTTCTTTTCACAGGTGGCCATAGAGTTGATAGCAGATTTGAGCCTGAATACTTGGCAGAGGAACTGATACGCCTTTTTAAAATGACATAAGAACTTAAGATAAATCACTGGTATTGCTGGCTGTACTATGCTGGAGATAAATTACCCTAATCACAGTATGTGAGACTTAGGGACTTCGATGTGTTTGCTTCATGAATGCCCAGTTCTTCTTATCAGACATTTCTTTCCTTGGGCTTAAACTGTTAAAGGAATAACCCTGAATGCCCTTTAACACAACAGAGATTTCCGTTGTCTGTGGGATTCCGGTGCGGCTGGCGAGGGCACGAAGCGAGCGCAGAGGGCGAGGGCACGTGAATGGGCGCTCTCATCTGGGACTGGCACTCGCGGGTTATCCAGAGGAGGGAAAAGAAAAAACGAAAGAAAAAACGGGGGAAAAAAAAACGTAAGGATTAGAGGCGAGTTCTTCAGCTCCGTGGATAAGCTGATCCGCCACACTTCAGGTAACCCTTTTTAAATGGGGGAGCTTTGGGGAAATAAGTGTGAGACATGGCTATGGAGAGAATGTGCCTTGGGAGAGCGGACATTTAAGTTGAGCTTAAAACGTCGTGTACCCACCTGTCACCCTGGCCACTCACTACTGCAGTGGAGGAGGAAGAGGAGGAGGAGGAGGAGAAGAAGAAGGAGAGATCAAACTTTAACATCCAGAGAAGTGACAAGGAAGACGAGTCAAAGAGGATAAGCACAGAACTATGCAAATGTAGCTTTGAAATTCAGATGGTCTCACAGATCACGCTGGAATTAGAGGGTCACTTAATCTTCGCAGCCCCAGCTGAGGAGAAAAGAACAATCACAGAGAACGTGGCTCTTTGGTCATAATTCAGTCCCTCCGTCGTTAGTCTTTGACGTGGAACGCCTCGAGCCTGGAGGAGCCTCATTTACCTTCTCGGAGATTAGAAAGAAAAAGCAGGAGGACTAATGGCTTGGGAAGTCGAGCCATTGTGTGAGTTTTTGCGGGGAGACTTGGTGTTGTGGAGGGTGTGGAGTGGCGGCGGCGGCAGCGGCGGTGGTGAGGAGGGTCGCGCGGGCAGAGGGAGAGGCTTGGCCCATGTGCGGGGTGAGACAAGTTATCAGTGGGAGCCATGAGTGGCCCCCTTTCCTCCGGAGACGCCGGAGAACAACAGGAGGGCCGTGCCGCATGGCTTCACCCTGGCACGCTGGCGAGCCACACAGGGCCTAATCTCCCTCACACCTCCCCTCTACACACACACACACACACACACACACACACACACACACACACACACACACACACACACACACACCCACACATACACACTCTCCAGCCTTTATTACTTCCCATTTATTACCGAGCTAAAGCAGCACACTCTGTCTGCTGGTAGCTGCACTCTGCTCAGCTCATCTCTCAACTGACTCCTCATTACTGTTCAGGCAGGGCCTGCTCCAAATGGTGCTAAGTCTCCAGCAACAAACAGGTAGAGGCTGGGTTTGCACACTGCTGACTGATTGATTCATGTTTTAATGAAGAAGCATCAGAAGCCTTACAGATGTTCAAATAAATCTTGAAATAAAACTAAAATATCCCTCAATACACTCACCTCACTGAATTGATAATAACATCTGCATGTTTCAAACATACATCAGCACAGTATTTTGATGAAAAACAAATGAAAATAATGGCTGGAAATAGCAATAACAGCTTAGAGTGACTGTTTATGAAGTAAATGATACTGGCAGAAGATACATAGAAGCCAGAAAAAGTGACAGTTCGGTTACAGTAATCCCGCCCTGGAGAGAGGTTGACTCAGGAACATCTCCAACAGATTCCTAGCAGACCATTGCTGGATCCAACCAATAACCTACAGCTATCAGGGATTCAAATAAACAGACCTTAGTCAAATCTGGCCTTGTTAATTCCTAAGGCCTGCACATAGCGTGCAAGGCTTGTCCAGGTAAAGCATGCTAATTTTCCTGAAACTGATACGTTGCTTTGTTTAACCCTGTGTGATTGTGACACATATGAAACAAAAGATGAATGCAGTTTATCAGCTCAAAAAATGAACACAGACTCTGCCTGGCAGTTTCATAACAGGTAAGGCATTTACTGAGAGGCTCAAATTTTCATCACAGTGGAGCTTGTAGGAATTAGCTCTGTATTGTTGTCGGGGCCATTGCGGTCTCACTGAAAGCATATATTTAGCTAAATCCTTTCCGGTGTAGTCTTCAAATCAATGGCATTTGTACATATCTTTGTTTTACGTTAAACAGCCTTTGTTCCTGGCGGCGTCAGAGTGACATTTACCTCTTGCTGCGACATCATAGGGGCAACTCAACCTGCCCTGTGTAGCGTAACATCGACTGGGAAAAGTTGCCCTCGAAACTCGAAGCAGTGTACTCGGGAGTTCAGGAGCAACACTACACCAACACCAACACATCGCTTCTTCTAGCAACAGAAGCTCTTTCTGCAGGGTGTTAAAGTGTGAGAAATTCTTCTAATGTCTGAGTCTTTTGAAGAGAAACATGTTAGATCCAAACAACACCTTCGAAAGACTTACACAGCAAAGCATTACTGTGAGTCCATGCTGACTAGCTCAATCTATTTCTGTTTTTTTTTCCTAGCCTTTATTCATATAGGAGAGTGGAGATGAAACAGGATATTAGCTGCAGGAGATGGGGAGTGTAACTGAGAAATGACCCAAGCCAGACTCAAACCCAAGTCTTCATGGGCGTTCAGACCTGTGCGTGGTGCGGGACACAGATACTGTCATTGCACAAGCCCCCCCCATACAACCCCCCATACAAACACAAATTCATTTTTACCTCCAGAAAGCACACTGCCATTAGAATCAGAGAGGAATTTAAGCACACAAAAGCTTTATTATTGCAGGTTGCTTCCTTATTCCTAAGCAATCACCCCGAATCAACATAATATGTTCAGTTTGGACACTGATTACAGTTCTACATCACTAAACATGATAAATGGATCTTACCCCACAGATTAACAGATCATTCTGAAGAACAAAAACCTGACTGGTGTTTTCAGTATTACTGCAGGGAAAACATAAATCGCTTAATATTTTACTAGAACTTATTTTTAATACTTATGGTTTAAGGGTCATGCTGCTTAAGAGGAATTATCTTACAGTATTTTTATATTTGTGTGACCTATTAGTCGAAAAAATAATCATCTTATAAAGTGAGAATGCAACATCTTACATAACAACTTAATTTTTCATCAGCTTAATCCTTCATATTGATTAACATGATTCCAACCCGAGCCAGGGATATGGGCATTCTAACATTAATGGATTTTCTATTGGATTAGTGTGGGGGATCCTCTCGCAGACACACATAAATACAAAAGTTAAAGAGAGATGTTCTCCTCATCAAACCAGTACCTCTGACAGACTTTAATTCCATAAACATGGTTGTATAGTTGCGACTGTAATTCTCTCAAAATATCAACAAAACAAGCATATCTGACGGTCTGTGGCTTAATCCAAGTGAATTAACGAGCCCATATTCAAATGAGACATGATGGCAAAGCGGAGAGGATTTGAAAAGCATATTAAAGAAATTCATACAATGTTTAGAAATGCTCAGTCGCTCATCCGCGGCCTGGAAGCCCGTAAGATGCGCGCAACACCGAGGGGTTCTAGTAAATCTCGGTGCATTTTCTGCCGTTCTTGGACATAATGTGCATTGTCGAGACCTGAAACAGTACTTTGCCTCAAAACAAATACTTTTCACTGGCATCCAAGCGATGGGATTTAATCTTAATCCTAAATAGATGTGTGGGTCTTTACCGTCGCTTAAAAAGCCAGCCAGTGCCTCGCCGCTGTCCTTCCAGCCAAGCGAATGCATCCCCCAACAAATGATCAGTAATGTACAGCCCCTATTCTCTTTACAAGTAGTCTTTAAATTAAGTAAACTTTACCCTGTTGGGTTCATAAATTTGGTGGCAGTAGTATTTTTCCCCTGGCCAGTGGATTTACTGGGGGAGTAATAACTGTCATGGTGAATGGCTGGTAAAGTGCCGGACAAGGGACCAACAGAAGGAGAGTATTTATCACAGTATTGACTTTCTGACTGCGGTGTCGTGAACTCTTTTGTCATAAACTGGAGCACTCAGAGCGAGCGCGGCGATCGATAAGAGGGAAAACTGCTGTCAGGTCTCCTCCCAGGGAGCATTGCTTTTGCCACAGCCACTTACAGGGCTGATAAATGCTCTGGTGGCAGGGGAGAGGATCCCATCCCCCCTCGCTGGCCTGGGTCTCCCCGCACATGATGGGACAAAAAAGAAAAAAGAAAAGAAAGAATGAAAGAAAAGAAGAGGAAGAAGAGGAGCATGCTTTTAGTTCTAATTGAATGCAACAATGTCATAGTGCGAAATGAAATAACACAACAGTGTCCACTCTGAGTAAAAGGGATTGACTGTCATTTGACAATACATAGTTGCAACAAACACTATCCTCTAATGTACCATAGCATCATACCTGTAAATGGGTTGATGTGTATTACTTAAAGCTCTTCATGCCATTAAATTGTATATAATTTATTACACAAATCAGTTTATCTCAAATGTACCCAGTGATTATTCATTGTTAAGGTGTTTTTTTTTCACCAGTCAGACGAATGCTAAATCAATAGTGTCTGCATTGTTATGAATGCTGATTCTCACAGCACTAAAACAGACATTGAGGAATTGGCGCGCAAGACCAAGATGCCTGCAGGGAACGATAAGCAGACAGATCGCATGACCGTGACCCCTGCTTGTGACCCCTGCCCTTTCTCATTTCAGGGTCAGACATGAGGGGAGTTTACGTTCACAGCCAATTTAAGGCCTCTGGATCTTCCTGGTAGTTAGCATAGCCTTTCACCTCAGCCTGTTGTCAGCTGGCCCCATAAAAGAGTTTATCACTGCTGTCTAGGCTAGAATAAGACATAATGTATGTCAGGTGTTCTGTTGTGTTTTCCCATATTGTCTCTTGGGTTTGTTTTTTTCTCTCTCTTTTCCTCATTCTTTCCTTTTTCTCTCTCTCTATCTTTACTCCTGTTCTTCCTTTCTTCTTCTTGTTTCCTTCCTTTTCTGTCCTCCTGATGTAAGTCTAACTGTCTCTCTTACTTTTCCAACTGTTATTGTATTTGTCGGTGGATTACTTGGAGGGAGAAACCTTTAAGGTTTATGGCAACGCTATTATTGTGTTGGTGCGACAATGTGTGGAGATTGGATCTGAGATTCCAGAAGTCAAAGATGTCATGCTGGTCATTCAAGTTTCTTACTCACCAACTCTTGTTCACTTTTTCTTCCAAGAGATAAAACTCTCCAATTATTTCAAGAGCTGAAGCACGGCGAATTTGTCTTTCGCCACAGTGAGTGGAGAAATATTCTCTCTATTGTGCTAAATAGGCTCTCTTCCTCTCCAATATCCTTAAAAGCGAGGGGGTTTCATTTTCAGGTTTATAGAGGGAATTACCTTTACCCAGTTAGAACACACTACTGTTGAGACTGCAACAGCTAAGTGTCTTGTCATTTATACAAGGGGCCAGTGCATATTGACAGTTTAGTGTGGGTAAATGTCAGGAATAATACTCGGAAGAAAGGGATGATTTATTTCCACAGGAATTTCAAAAACTTTGCCAGAGAAGGTAAATACGGGCGACTGAGAGACTGTTGAAGGATTTTCTTATTTTCATACAAACTAAGCCTTTCTGTCTTGCCATTCAAATTTTAAATGTGGGCACGGAATACAAACTACTGTATTTGAATAATATGGAGGCAAACAGTATTTCCTGGCAAACGCCACGGAGCTGCGAGCCGATGGTTAAAAATGTAATCTCACACTGATGGGGCGCACCGTGTAATCAAAGGAAAATAGAAATTTGGCTGTGCCTGCCCTTGGAGAGGTGGCAGAAGCGCGCAGGGCAACGTCAGAGTCAACCTGTGCATAGACCTGCGCTCACAATCATATGCTCCGGTGTTTTCTGTGAGCTTTTCTCTGTGTATGTAATGGGGAAGTTGGCAGGATATCCATGAAGGCAAGCCCCAGACAATTACCGTTTCCTGATGCTATTAAGACATAGAGAAGTATATTAATGTCAGTTTCATTTTGTGGTTTTGCCTCTGTAAAAATACACAAAGAGATCATTTATTGGACTTGTCAATGGAGGATCATGCACATGCATTACAGTTTATTTTGGGAATGTGGAAAATACCTGGGTTTGTAAAATGTAATGTAATACATTTCCAGTACCATTTGCAGAAACTGTCAGCCATCAGCCACTTTTTTACATTCTGACAGTTTTTTCAGAAATGGTTGGATTGTCAATGAAATCTAATATTTTCAGTGTTGGCCCTTATGGTACGTATCTATGAAGTCAGGCCAACAGTTTGTGGCAAGAAAATGGTATAGAAGTGAAAAAATGCCTGTCTAAATGGACTTAAACAAAGTGTCCTCTGTATGTGCGTTTGTCTGTATGTGTGTGTGTGTGTGTGTGTGTGTGTGTGTGTGTGTGTGTGTGTGTGTGTGTGTGCGTGTGTGTGTGGTGGCATGTATGTTAGAGAAAGGGAATGGAGAGAGAGAGAGAGAGAGAGAGAGAGGGAGTTATTTTTATGTTTCCATGTGTTATAAGCTGGAATACACCTTTAAAAAGATTGAAACTACAGAATGGACACGGGACAAATGAGCATCACACATCTGGGTAAACACACCCCATCACCTACTGAGAGGGCGTCAACTAACTGGTGGCTCCTGCAGCGGTGAGGTCACACCTTAGGCACAGAGTGGTGACTGTAGCACCTAAAATGATCTGTAAATGTATATGAATGTAACATAGTCATGTTAAGTCATGGATTGATCCTTACAGTATGGGGAGTTGTCTGATCACAGTTTCATTCTGAAGTACCAGCCATGGTTGTCTAATTTGACTTGGGTTTCATTTTAGTTCTGCATACTAATCAGCCTCCTTGACACAGCTGTCCTAGTCCACTCCAGGCGGCCAGTCACGGAGTTAGTTGGGCAAACGGACATTGTCTTTGGAGACTGAGCTATACTATTGGAGTGGTTTGTAGGAAATGCATAGAAATGGATGTTAGATTACATCACCAACCATTTGAAGACATTAAGCTCTCTTTCTTTCTGGCTCTCTTCTCTTTGGCTCCTCTCTTGGCTCTGGCTTTAACTCTTATCTGTCTCTCACTCTCAGGGTTTCTCTCATTCTCTCTCTCTCTCTCTCTCCTTTCTCTTTCCTCTATCCGCCCATTCACCCATTCAGGAGTGGGTTTAATTTCTTTACATTCAATGCATTCAGGTTTTTCAAGTATATTTTCTCAATATTTGAGACTATTTTATTGTTTTGGCGCTATATAAATAAAATTGAATTCAATTGGGTATTTGTTTCATTTGGCATCCAGCCTGTTTATTCAATTGTTATTATTTACAGTTGTACTAATTCATTTGGGTTTTTACCTGACATACATTTTTAACTGATACCTGTAACATTTAAGCTTACCGTTTATTGTATTAATAAACTGTTCATTAATGAACCATTTAGAGAACTCCTCGTGTGCCATGGCATCACATTGAGGCACTAGTTTATACTTCTAAGTAATACTGGAGGTAATTTGATAATTTGATGGAGTCAGATTAATCATATGTTTCCACAATATTTACCACTCTAATGCATTCTACTGTCCCATAATGTTCAGAAACACTTCAACCCTCCAGCCTGTTGTCTTCAATCTTCGGCAACACTTTGGCTCCCCTTTCACAGTGTTGTCCTGTTGTTACTCTTGTACATGTTGCCTTGAACATGTCCCCCCTCTCTATTGTAGAAGTGGTATCCTCGAAGAACAGTGGCATGTTCATTTGGAAGAGGTTTGACATTGTCCCTCAAGGTAATTACCCTCTTGAACTTGCAGAGGAACATCAACATCAGAGTTTGTTATTGTGCTTTAAGAAAAATGCTAACACAAACAAAATTACACTTGACCTTCATTTGTGGTGTGTGGGCTGGAGCTGCTGTAATTGAAGGGCATAAACTTGATTGTCAGGAAAAAAAAAAACATCTAGATTTTGCCATAAAATATTTTTATATATCTGTCATAGTAGAATCTCTGGACTGTTCATTACCATTGTAAATGTGCATCCACATGTGTGTTTTGTTTGGCCTAAAACATCTTTGTTATCTTTTGTAATGTTCTGTATGTTTATTCCTATTCCTATTTTCATATATTCAATTGCACGTGGCCTTGCTACCCTCCTAATAGGAGTACTGCACGTGTCCTCTTCTCCTATTTTTAGTTTATCTTCATACTCTTGGTCCATTTTCTAGTGGACCTAGTCTAGTCTAACAGCCAATCGCAGTCTTTTTGCTCAACCTCACTTGCAATATCTCTCTGCCATTTTCGGACTGAAATTTAGAGCTGTTTTTGCTTGATTATCTCTTTCTTATCTGGATAATCAAGTGCTCAGCTCGGGCCACTCGACCTCTTTGCTTTCCCCAGATTATCACCATCTACATCAGTCTCTTTGAGCTCCTCAAGTCTTCGCTAGGCCACCAGGGCCCTTCCTGGTTTGCAATCTAACTTGGTATATTAGCGCATAATGGTCTAAGTCTTAAAAAGTCTTAAATATCAGTTAATGAAGCTGGCTGTTTGTGTTTGAGATTCCAGAAGTAAGGAAGGAACACAAACAAATATGATGAGAGTTTGAAATAAACAGAAAAGTGAAGCATTTTGCCCTAGAGCTGGCAATAACTCATGCAACATGCTATATGTAGTGACTGTAATCTGCAAGCAATGTTTCCTGGAGTCCAAATTTCCTCTATAAACAAAAATGTTGTTGGTGGATGGATACCAGAATAGGAGTGTCTTGAGATTGAGAGATTGATAATGTGAAGCAGGCTGCGTTTTTGCTCATAAATCAAAGAGAAGGAATCCAGTTAACGAGCCAGGCATTTATGCAAACAGAGCGGAGGGACGCGAAGAACATGATGATTGAGAAACATGTGGCGTAGCACAGGAACTTGGACCAGGTGACACATTAAGACGACGTGATTATTCATTTTCGTCGATAATTCATGTGATCGGTGTGAGGGTATTTGTGCTGTCCTGCTCCTCGAAGGCTGGTCTGGTATCAACATGGTGGCCCCGGCAACCCCAGAGTAAGCAGATCGGTGTGAGCTCAAAGCCAACCTGTGTCAGCAGCCAACGATGACGCGATGACAGGGCCTACAACGGAAATGAATGATTAAAATCTATATCTCCTGATACACTCAGACTCAGGCTGAGTGAAATCCTGCTCTGGGCAATGACTGCCACCAAGTAACCTCTCCGTTGTTTTTTTTTTTCTCTTTCTGTTCTTTCATTCTGTCTTTTTTTTCCGTCTTCTTCTCCTTCCTCCTTCATCTGTTTCATTGATCCAGGTGAGTTACAGGAGGTCCGTTTTCAGATCATATAGCCCACCCCCGCAGATAAAAGTGAACACTGTCAAGACCTCACCTGTTTGCCCATCCTTTTCTTTCCTCACTGAAAGATCTGGTTTCACAAGGAACTTGGTTTGAGGTTCACACACTCAACCGGCTGCCTTTTCTTCCGTGGGATCGGTGCCAAAAGAGCCTCGAGGCTCACACAGGGTACGTCCATGTGCACAAAGACAGACTTCTCTGAGCTGGCCTTTAACATCCACATGGGCAGAACAAAGACAGCGGTTCAATAGATTTCTTGGCCTGATATATCCTTGATTCTTGTGGCTTGATAGTGTGGTATTCATTTAGACTGCTGACAGATTTATTTTAGTAGAGGTCCTTTCATGTAAACAGTAAACTCAATTTTTACTCATATGTTTGCACGCAGGCCATGGTGATATAACCAGTACTGTGGCCACTTCAAACCTGCTATGTGTGCACCAGTATAAAGTATTAAAACAAGTCTGAACTTTCATAAACCACCTTAGGAATCTAGCTCTATCACCTAAGAGGTTCAGTCTAGCGAAAAGAAAAAAGAAAAAAAAAAGAACTCTACAAAACAGTTTTGTTCCCAGAATTATGGAAATGTTCTAGAATGTGGTCAGACTCCTCAGCCACAGACTTCACAAGGAACGCCTCCCTAATTATATTTCTCTAAATGAAGGCTTCTGACAGCTCGGGGTGTGAGGGCCTGACACCAAACCCCAGACAATAGGCACAAATGTCGTGACACCGTGTCCGGGGAGGTTAGCGCCATATATCTGTGGCCATTGGAGAAATGTCTAATTTGTTGGCCCAGTTGAAATTTCAGTCTCGCTATATCCATTTAAGCGGCGACTGCTGTCATCCTTCTGTGAACGAGCCGTGGCACTTTTTCACAGGCCTCTGGGTCCTGTAGAGCAACCTTAAAGGCTGTAATTAAAGACCTCTGTGTGCAAATGACAAACCCCAGTTATGACATGCACTCGCAACAAGAAAGGACCTCATGACATTGGGAAGACAGGTATTGTGACTGTGGATGAGGGAGCTTTGTGAGGAGTGGCTCTGCTAATAACAAGTTAAAAACAAACACTTTTTTCTTGCAGGTCTGTTGTTTGGCCATCATTTCAAAGGTTGCTTACCCTATGACCTCATAGGTATGTGACAGCAGCGTGTTCATTGACTGTTGAAGGTTAAATGGCCCTTGGCGTCTTCAGGGCATAAACACTGCTCTTGGAAGTTGCTCATTTAAATAGGCCACATCAGTAGATCGTGTCTGTAAAAAAAATGGATGTTGTGAAATTTAGGAGAGACTTCATGTTTACAGTTTTTTTGTCTTTTCAATGCATGGTTTAAAACGGATTGTGACATGTTGGGTATTGAAAAAAAAAGGTTACCAATTATAAAAATAAACTTTGAAATAAACCCTTCAAGATGACCAAATTGGAAAGCTGGGGAGTTTAAGTAATAAGACATAAGCATCTCTCCCTGTATTGTAACCCGACTGATTTCTTGTCTGAGTATCTGCATACACAACTTGTTATTTCGTGTCTGATGTGTGCGAGTGTGCAGCCCCTCCCTCCCAATACTCCCAAAGTGTCACCGGAACCTAAGCAGCAGCAGCTCAAATGTTGGAGGCACGTATGCTGCAGGTGGATTGCTCGTAAACCGGCAGCATACCGCATTCAGTAAGACCAAAAACTATGATTGACATGACATTATTTATAAGAAACGTTCAAAATGAATAGCCTGCCACACCTGGAGTAGGCCTACAGGCTACTGTATGAAATCTGTTAGATATGCAAATACTGGTCATGAAGAAGGGTAGGCTATGTCATTCATAGTAACATTTTACACAATATCATTGGTAAAACTAAATAACCTCACGTTAAGTATACAATCTGAAACTTTTCAAACCAAATTTGCAAATGCAAGTAGCCTTGGCCCTTTTTTATTTGTATTTTATTATTTAGTAACATTAGCCTGCTAGTAGTGTTTGTCTCTTAACATGTTGGTTTAACCTTATTAATTATCATGCTTTATACTACAAGACTGTATTTTAATGCTAAATAATGTCCTTTATTACTTATTATCATCCAGCAATGCTTATGAATATTGAAACTATCAGGCCTAATTATTGTTGCATAATAATAGTAATAATAATAGATGAATTCATCCTTATCAGCTACTTTTCAAGTAGAGTATTATAAGTCTGTTTCTCAGGTAAGCCAAGAACTGAAGAAACTGCACGACGCATGTAGGATACATACCACACACACACCACACACACACACACACACACATACACACACACACACACACACACACACACACATACACACAGGGCCTTAATCAAAAGTAAAATAGCCTTTATATGTAGTTTATAGAACACCCCCCCCCCCCCCCCCCTTACTGATTTTCAAACCCTGGTTACGGCCCTGGACCACAGAAAGACTTAGCAGTAAACCTCTCTACTGGACTGGTGCCAGAGACCCAAGGGAGGAATATCTTTTACGAGGGGAGGAAGGAAAGCTGTGAGCCACTAATGCTAATCCACTTATTAAAAGCAACAACTGCAAGGCTGGAGCTGGACTCGGATATTAATACCTAATCATGAGTTAATTAAAGAGGACTTGGCTCGCGAGTAATCCTCCGTGATCGAACAGGGAGATGGCAGAGACCGGGGGAATCCTGAAGGGGAGGAATGGCAGACTGTAACCAGAGAGAAGACGACTCGGAGCAGATGTGGCCCAGATCAGGGCCAGAACCGACCAGTCCAAAGTCAGTAAGGACAGCATCAGCAGCACTGTAGTACCAATGAGCATGAGTGTGTGTGTGTGTGTGTGTGTGTGTGTGTGTGTGTGTTTATGTGTGTGTGTGTTTATGTGTGTGTGTGTGTGTGTGTGTTTGTGTTTATGTGTGTGTGTGTATATGTTTATATGTGTGTGAGTGTGTTTGTAAGTGTGTTTGTGTGTGTGTGTGTGTGTGTGTGTGTGTGTGTGTGTTTGTGTATGTTTATATATGTGTGTGTGAGTGTGTTTATATGTGTGTGAGTGTGTTTGTAAGTGTGCTTGTGTGTGTGTGTGTGTGTGTGTGTGTGTGTGTGTGTGTGTGTGTGTGTGTGTGTGTGTGTAAGTGGGGGGTGGGCCATTTGATCTGCACCTGATCCAGATCGAGAGTAGATGTAAAGGATCTGGATTAAATCTGGTTCCACTGTGCCGAATCTGGACCAGGTCTGGCATGGCAGCAAGTGGTCTGGAACAGAACTGTGCCAAAGTCAGTGGAGACAGCAGCAGCACTTGAGTACCAATGAGTGTGTGTGTGAGAGTCTCTGTGAGTGTGTGTGTGTGAGTGTGTGTGTGAGTGTGTGTGTGTGTGTGTGTGTGTGTGTGTGTGTGTGTCTGTGTGTCAATGGAGCAGCAGAGGCGTACAGATCAGATATCGGCTCTGTGTGTGTGTGTGTGTGTGTGGGGGGGGGGGGGGTCATGAGTGGTCAGGGAACGCTACAGATTTAGATTAACATCACTGAACATTAAGCAGTGAAAGATGAGTGTGTGTGTGTGTGTGTGTGTGTGTGTGTGTGTGTGTGTGTGTGTGTGGGCTTATGTGAGCGAGGGAGAGCAATAGATAGATATGCTTTGAACACAGTGTGGATACCAATTATGCATAATTAGCTGAACAGTACAACACTTTCATGGTCCGTTAGTTTGTGTGGTACCATCAGACCTGCAGGTTTCCCACACACTCACTGGAGCACATGTGACTCCAGACACTTGCCTGACACTACAGGCCGTTTCCTGGAAGGAGACACAGAGCACAGGTAATACCTACTGGCTCTCAGTGAGCTACAGGGTGTGTGTGTGTGTGTGTGTAGGTGTGTATGTGTGTGTGTATGTGTGTGTGTGAGAGAGAGAGAGAGAGAGAGAGGCTCCCTCCCCTCAGTGTGGAAGAGGACACCAACTAGCCGCTCCTGCCTCCCCCTTGTGGTACAATGCTTCTTCATTATGTGAGCAGAGTCTTTCAGTTAGACTGCATATCAACATGCAATAAAAAGGGATCTCCTTAATATACTGTTTTCTTTGTGTGTGTGTGTGTGTGTGTGTGTGCGTGCGTCATGTATGCATGTGCGTGTGTGTGTGTATGTGTATGTGTGTGTGAGTGAGTGAGACAGAGCATGTGCATTTGAGCATTTGTTGGTGTCTGTGTGAATGTGTGTATTGGTGTGTGTGTGTGTGTGTGTGTGTGTGTGGGCTGTGCTTGTGTGTGTGTGTGTGTGTGTGTGTGTGTGTGTGTGTGTGTGTGTGTGTATGCGTGAGTGATCGTATTTGCATTCCAAAGAAGAAGAATGACTTATTGTGTTGAGTGTAATGCCCGCTATAGCGAGGAGCAAACAGAAGCACACAGTGGAAGGTTGAAGGAGAGGTAAAGACAGATTAAGAGAGAAATGAAACCAACAGATCACACACATAAACACACACAGTGGAAAGCAGGAAGCAGACTTAATCACCTGTCAGTGACCAGGTCCAGAGGAAAATAATACGTCAGCTGTTCAAAATATATTATTTGCACCCAGGAGAGAAAACAAATATTAATCATTATTGTTATGTTATCCAAGGTATTTTTTGCACGACTCGCTACAATGTTAATGTTGGTTATGTTGTGTTTTTTTTTTTTTATATTATCCATGATTTTATTTAAAACAATAATACATTAATCTAACACAGACGCAGCCACACACGCTGTTTGCACGAAAACATTTATGAAACAGTCAACAATGTTTGAGCCTAGATATTTATCATTCTATGTCAAATACATTTATACAGGTAACTAGTCAATGAATAAAATAGTTGTAATCTTTTGTGTAAAAATGTGGGAAAGCATACAAATAGGAACTCAAAGAAAATCCTCTTAGGTGGTTAAAATGCATAATTATCATAATCAATTTCCTCAAATATTCCACACAAAAACTCTAAACACAGCTCACCATTCCAAGGTTACCCTTGCCCCCCCCCCCCCCCCCCCCCCTCCTCTTCCTCTTCCTCCTCTCTCCTTATGCGAGCGCAGGGATTAATCTCAGTTTCATCGGCTGCAGGAATCACTGATTCCCAGTCATTAGAGGCCGGACACGGATTAACGCTGTTAACTCCTGCAGCAGAGAGGCTGTTTCGGGGAGTACGGGGAGCTGCGTTGGGGCTGTGTGTGGGGAAGGGGGGTGGTGTTAACGGGGCTAATTATATCTGTCTATCTCCACACTCCCTCCCGTCCTCCTTCTGCGGCTGCATGGAATCACAGTGGCCTAATTCTAAATAAATTGCATTTTATTATATCATCATTCACATGAGAGTCTCCTCTCTTGGCCTCCCAGTTGTAATTAATTTTTTTTTTTTTTTTACAGTGCCACGTACAGTATTTGAGCTGTGAGACGTCCTGCCCACTCTGCATATGGAGGTTTTCACAGTGAAGTAATATGGTTCACAGTGGATCTAGTTCATCTCTCTTCTTCAGCACAGGTCTTTGTTAGAATGTAGATCATGGATAGAATGGATGGATGGATGCTACATAGCAGGCCCACACTGATTCTTTTAGTCCATAAAATGTAACCATCATATGACTCTCAGGCTTAGGATGAATTTGATATGACACGTTTTATTTTTTTGCCTTTTCCCGTACAGTCAAATCTTTTAAACAATGGACAACGTTAGAGTTCATCAGTTTCCTGGTTGACAGTTTGCTCAATGAAGAATGAACATTCCGTTGACATTTTTTACACTTGTCAAATTAGCTATTTAAATGGAAGGTTTTAAAACAGTGTTACACTCACAAGCATTAAACAGACCCAAAGCACACTTCCAGAGGTGCTTTCTCATGAGGTAAAGCAGTTGCAGTATATCACTCACTTGCTTCACACGTTTCAGAATAGTCTGAAAAAAATGGCCAATATGCCTTTGACTGTTCTTATATGAAACCATATGCGTGTGCCTAAGTGGTGATGAGGGCACTCAGCCACAGAGAAGTTGCCTCTCCAGATGTCGAGTGACACACCAGAGCTGTAATCACGCATAGCTGGGCTTAAATCACTCATAACCAACAGCTAGCCCTGTCATAAAGCTACACAACACAAAGCTAAGAGTGACCAATCACATGTCCCGCTGCATGAGTGTAACTTAACCCTTAATTCAATATTGACAAGTTGACAAACAGATGAAATAGTATTGTGCTGATTTAATGCAACTCCAGATCCATTGTATAATGTTGTTCCTAGAGTACAGGGGGCAAAAGATGCATAATACTGCTGAAAAAAACGAAGTCTATATTATTGATGGAGCCTATTCTGATGTTCTTCTGAATTAAATGACTTCTCCTTTTTTATGGACTCTACTGCATAATCTAAATAGCTGAACACTTCAGGTATTCAACTTCACCTTGAGAGTTGTACACTTCTAGGTGTTGCCTACTGAAACCAAAGATAGCAAGAAATGTTGGTAAACATAAACTTTAAACTTGTTTAAGCATGTTTAAGTCACATACACACCTAAAACAAGCTAGAGTAAATATGAAAACAAATAACCATGACTTTAGATGCAAGGTTATTGCGACAAGCCACAAGTAACTGTCAGGAATACATGTTTACAAAAGCACACCAATTTCAGTTTAGCTTTAAAGTGTCTGTGTACCAAAGCAAAGTAAATTGAAAATCATATTCACATCTTCAGGCATTATCCAACTGCCTCAACGGTTTTAAAAACATGTAATTTACATCAATTTCCACACACCTAAAATGTAGTTTCTCCTACAACACTTGTTTATGGTTTCAGTGTCTCTGTTTCAGTTTAGTGCTACTCTTAGCAGACTAATGTACTTGACAAGTAAGGGAATCACCTGGCCGTCTAGTCAGTGAAATGAAAACTACATGATGAAGTCAAAGTCAAACACATTATTGGCAAGGTATCTGGTCAGGATCATGGAATGTCTCACAAGGATAGAGCAAGAACATCAGTGTTAAAGGTCAGCAGTTGATGTTTATATCAGTGGAGTGCATGCTCTCACTTTGATTTATATTCGTGATTGATGAGAGGTAGAAAGACCTGATGTCACTGGAAGCCACATGGGGTCAAGTCATTTACAGGTGCTGTCCCTAGGAGCAGCATGAAGGAGAGGACTGGGTCATTTACAGGTGCTGTCCCTAGCAGCAGCATGAAGGAGTGGACTGGGTCATTTACAGGTGCTGTCCCTAGCAGCAGCATGAAGGAGTGGACTGGGTCATTTACAGGTGCTGTCCCTAGCAGCAGCATGAAGGAGAGGACTGGGTCATATACAGGTGCTGCTCAAACTACAATGGCAGTGAGGAAGTAGTGAATTCATTCTTGAGGTTATATAACAAGACACCCCAGAAACGGACCAGTAAACAGAGATTTCTCTTATGGTTTTGATTTGATATCTTTGAGCCTGAGAATCGAGGTGTTTGCTAATTGCCCAACACCACAATCTCTGTTTTGTCCTTATTTAATTGAGGACAAAATGTGGTCCATCCAATTATTTATTCGCTCCAAACATTGACACAGTGAGTCAAATGGGCTTCTAGTCAGCTGGTGAGAGAGCCAGATATATCTGTGTATCATCTGCATAACCATGGTAATCGGTTTTGTTATTCTGTAGAATTTGGCATGTAGAGATTGAACAGAAGAGGTCCGAGAACTGATCCCTGGGGGTTTCCGCATGTCATAGACACCCGATCAGATTCAGTATTGCCGATGGTGGCAAAGTAACTCCGGCCTTCTAAATAAGACCTGAACCAATTAAGGATTGCCCCAGAAAGTCCTACCCAATTTTCCAACCTGTCCAGCAGTATTCTGTGATCCACAGTGTCAAATTCAGCACATAGGTCTTGTAAAACTATAACTGTTGTTTTACCTGAATCAATATTCAGTCGTATATAATTTAACACTATAAGAGCCAGTTCAGTACTGTAGTGAGATTCGGAAGTCTGAAATTTGTCAAAATGACCACTTGAGTTCCGAAAATTGCTGAGTTGATTGAAAATACCCTTTTCAATGATCTTACTAGATTTAAGAGGAAGACAGGTTTATAGTTGCGTAGAGTACTCTGGATTACCTACAATGATATCCCCCAATTATGATCGTAAAGCACAACACAAGTAAATGACTAAGTAAGGAGAAGGAATGGGTTCTCTCTCAATAACGTCTGTCTCATTCCTAGCAGTGGTGGCCAGGTGTATCATGGTGGCATACAGGCTAATAACTTCCTCTCAAATATCGCTGAGAAATATTAGGAAGATGCCCCCATCCCCCGACTTCTGAATTTAAATTATTCATTTTACTGAATGGCAGGTTAAGTGAAGCTTTGATAATGTCCTGACAACGACGATAGCTTTAATTTCCTTTTCTATTGCAGAGATTTGTGTAAAGAAATTACATTTCAGAAGCGTCTGGGGCATTTTATTTTATGGAGTCCTAAGAGAGAGAGGGAAATAGTGACTGAAAGAGGGAGAGAGAGGGAGAGAAAGAACACATTTTTCACAGAGAAAGTGAATGAAAGAAGAGGTTTTCGTTTTTCAGAACTAGAATTGAACTCAGTGTAATGATAGCTTAATTTGTTGAAGGTGAATGGGCTACATGTTCCATTGAAATGCATTAACATTCATTTAGTTATGTAGTTTCAATACAGACATGAAGAATGTGAAGAGCAAAAAAGACACAGTGCAAAGATACACAGGATTCACAGTGATATTGGACAACTGCCTTTCTTTATCATGGTTTCAGAATCACATTAGCATGGTAGCGTCTTTAATAAAAGTCTTTAAAAAACCTACAAGATTCACCCTTAATTAGCCACTGATATTACTTTCACACATTGAATTTCTTTCTCTGAGAATTCTCACCCTCCATTATTTTGCATGAGGTACTTCTTTAACACAGCACATGGTCTGCAGATGATCTCAGAGCATATCAGAGCATATATTTAAATATAGGAACTGTAGGAAGAGAGAGAGAGAGAGAGAGAGAGAGAGAGAGAGCTCAGCCCCTCCCCCAGCCTCTCTGGTTCACGAGCTTCCCATTCACATCTTTAAAATGTTAATTGTGCATAAATTGAGCTGTTATGGATCAAGGCCATGGGAAAATAGGATGAGTGCAAGAAAGACAGGGAACGATTAAAAAAATAATAAGGAACCGGTAGCAAGGAAGGAAGAGAGGAACTGAGAGGGAAGAAAAGTGAAATTACAGCCTAACCCTAGACACAATTACAAAAACACAGGCCGTAGATGTGCTTATTGTTTTCACTAACACACTATTTGACGACATAAGTAAAGGTGACAGCACATTGAGTCTCACATTGGTTCTATGTGCTAGAAGTGATATTAAACAAAGATTCCCAGGTCACCTGACATGTTTCTTTACCACGACACTCTAGATAAGGTTGAGGTGTTGGCATGAGTCATGACAGGCGGGAGGGGTGGAAAGGTCACAGGAAAGGTCACAGGATGGTACACCAGTGGACTAATCCTCCTTCTCACCCTGGTGCTCTAAGGATATAACACCCAATAGAGCTAAATTAACACCATCAAAATAGACCTGCAATAAGAGAGCAGGTAACAGGGTGTAATAAGCCCCGACACACATCTTCACTCACTGAGACTGTTGCTGTGTCTTTGAGAGATGACAGAGTTCTGTTTGCTCCTGAGTTTCTGAAGATAAAAAGCTAAACTTGACAGACTGCTGTCTCTGGTTTGTGAGAGGCATGCCTGCCTGCTGAAAGAAAGGTGCCAAAGTGGTCGTTTTTTCTCCCCAGCCTTGTTATTTCCTGTGTGAGCAGATAAAGAGGCCCGGTCCTGTGGCCCAGTTCCTGGTTTAACCTTCACTTTGTGCCACAAACCACAGTGATGAAGCTGATCAGGCTATCAGTATTAGGGCACCACCTGAAAACAACCACAAAGGCACGCCCTTCACTGGGCTCCACAACCACGAAACTGCCCCCCCCCCACCCCACCCCACCCCTGATGACCACTATCTCATCAGCCAGCATGGCTGACCACCGACAGTCCCCATCCAACCTGACAGAGCTCCAGAGGAGCTCCAGAAACCACCAGGTGGGCAAAGCTTGTTGCGTTATACCCCAAGAAGACTCAAGGCTGTTATCGCTGCCGAAGGTGCATCAACTAAGCACTGAGTAAAGGGTCTGAATACTTATGTCAATGTGACGTTTTAGTTTTTTCCTTTTTAATACATTTGCAAACATTTCTAAAATCAAATGATTGTAGCATAAGGCTGCACAATAACAAAATGTGAAAAAAGTGAAGGGGTCTGAATCCTCTCTGAACGCACTGTAGATATGTATGTATTTATGTGCGTGTGTGTGTGTGTGTGTGTGTGTGTGTGTGTGTATTTACTCACCTCTCCATCTATTCACTGGTTTGTCTGTCTCCATGTTTAGCTTTACAACATGAAACTCAGTATTACTTGCTTAGCTGATTGTTGTTCTTGGAGTGTGTTGTCAGTTGAGTTCACTCTGCCACCTTTGCACTTCTCAATCCCCAACCTATTACCTAACCCACACACCTGCTCCAACCACAAAGAGGACGTTAAGCGCCAGTATCAGATAGATTAATGCCGCTAATGAGCGCCACAAAGAGAAAAAGACACGCTGGTGGAAATAAAGAAGACCGACTGTTACATAAGGATAGTAAGTTTGTGCAATGCATGGGGTCTGGTCTGTTAACCAGAGGAAGATAAAAAAGAACAAATGCTCCTCTCACTTCCCTGGTTGATGGAAACTCTGACAGATGCACTATTGGGGGTGATCTACTACTGGAACGGCTTTCAACCACATCTAAGATTAACGTCACCATACAGTTTGTGAAAAGGGTGGGGTCTGTGTGTGTGTGTGTGTGTGTGTGTGTGTGTGGGCGGGGGGGGGGGGGGGGGGGGGGAGATGGAGGTGTGAAAAGGTAGGTGTGGGGGTGCTGTTTGGCCTTCTTAATGTCAGAGACTTAATAAAATACACAAAAACAGTTCTTCAACTTTCAACTTTGATGGAATGTCCCTGGTTCCGTTGATATGACGTCATGAGAGCGCTCTGTTGAATGATAACCAAAGTGTTTGGTGACTATCACTATGACTATCAGTCTATCGGTGTGATATCTGTCCTGCTTACTGTAATCCGGTAACTTCTTTGGTAACATTTTGTTTTGAATAATGTGGTCTAATTAATTTTGAATCATTCACTTCAAACCAGAACATGTCTTCTCACCCCAGAGATATAACAGTGTTCCCTGCAGTCTGGTCCCCGGGCCCTTGCCCTGTGATGCCCCTCTGTGGGCCCATCAGCCTGGCAGTGGAAGGCGGCTGTAGTATTAGGTCTCATTATCCTCTCACGTCCTTCACCTGGCGGCAGGTTCTTCTCTTGATATTGAGCTGGTCGTAAAGAGCCCTCATGAGTGAATCTGGAATGGAACCTGCCCTGATCCGGTACAGGGGACGGAACCTGCCCCTGATCCAGTACAGGGGATGGAACCTGCCCCTGATCCATTGCAGAGTTAATGGCTATAAGGAGTGGATATAAAGGTGCAGTCCGCAATTCTAATCCCAGACGCTTTTTGTCAAATTCTGCTAATTGCTCCTCATGATCCTCAGTTGTATGTTCATTGTTCACACTGAAAAAACCTCCACTGTTCATTCCTGGCTCGGTAAATGGGACCCAAACATAGTGGCTTGGACTGAGCCATACATAATCCCAGCCAATCAAGACGGTGCTTCAGGGACAGGGGGGTAATTTGATTGGCTGTTCAGCTCAAATATCAGCCCCCTTTTGCAAAACCGATTCGCAGACTGCATCCTTGAAGGCACAATCTGTACTTTTGGTTGTAAAAAAAACAAGACGGTTTCAAGAGAAAGTTTTATTTAAAAGTTACAGTAATGTCAAGGATCGAGTAAATATTTTCCAAACTCCCACGGTTTAGTTTGGCCAATACATTTCCATCATTTTACATGAATCATCAAACAAAACACTTGAATTATTTACATGACATTTTGAAAGAGCCAGGGCTTCAAAAGGATATGACTCCCAGCAGCTGCAAACAACTGTGAGTTGAAATGTATATGTGTCTGAAACCGATTGAAATATTTAGGATCCCCAGTTCTGCTCTAATTGGCAGCGTGTTTGCAGCGCACTAGGACTGACTGCATGAAGAGTTTGACTCTGCCATTTTTTATTGAGTCTACCCTGCGATGAATGATTAATTGTACGTATTTACGGTGAGAAAGCGTTTCCTTTTCATTATTCAGGTATTTGGTCCGTGTGAGGCTAGCGGAGGAAAATGGCATCCATTTACAAACGTATAACATTTATGGATGCGCAACTGAAGTGACAGATCTCGTTCCTGACAATGCTCTTAGCCCGGTGGTAGCCTCGGAAACCGCTCGCAGGGGCTTTCACCCAGTAATGTTTACACCGAGATAACCTCAGGACGACGAGAGATTCCATAAAAGCACTGCCCTGTAAGGAAGGATCATGTCAGCTGGCATAATTTAACAGCTCTTGAGTTTACTCGGTTTACAAAAGACTATATATATAGAATATAATAGAAAAAAAAGATAAATAGATAAATAACTGAAACAGAAATAGGACAGGGCTGTAGTGGGGAAAGGGGATCTCCATCCTCTTTCTCTGAGAGCAGGGGGCTGCACAGACTGCAGACTGTGTGAGTGTCTGGATCGCAGGACTGAATCATCTCTTCTCTTTCTCTGTGCTGTTCTCATTTCAGGGTGCTGTGACCGATGCCTGCGCTGCTGTAATGCCTGTGTGTGTGTGTGTGTGTGTGTGTGTGTGTGTGTGTGTGCATGTTTGTACCGCTGTAACACTCCAGAAAGGTCAAGCTCCGCTGTGTTCTGGCGACATATGCAAGCTTTACCTGGTGGTAGAAGATTGTACGGGGGAGGGTGGGATGTGTGTGCGTGTGTGTGTGTGCGTGTGTGTGTGTGTGTGTGTTTTCAAACAGGACATTACCATATTCATTTCTTTTTCTTTTAATGTGGAAAATTAAAGATTCATGAGGATGTCATTCTGTAGGTGTCCAGGCCACCATACATCCTTTGTTGTGTCTGGGCTTCATCTCAGAGCCTGATCTGTCTGATGTCACCACGCCTGCCCTCAGGAAGGAACCACAAACTGACCTGTGGGGTCAGACCTGGTGTAAGATCCCCCCACACACACACACACACACACACACACACATTCATTCAGGTTGAGTTCCCAACCCAGAAAACATTACGCGCTGAACCTAACCTGGCCCTGATCTGGCAGATCTTCTCCAAATCCATACCAGATCTGCGCCAAATTTAGACCAGATCTGCGCCAAATCCATACTAGATCTGCACCAAATTTAGACCAGATCTGCGCCAAATCCATACCAGATCTGTGCCAAGTCCAGACCAGATCTGATCCAAAACCAGACCAGATCTGTGCCAAATCCAGACCAGATCTGCTCCATAACCAGGTCCAACATAAATCTGGGCCATGTACGGGCCAGAGGCTTTCCTGCGACAGCTGCTTCCTGAGGAAGACACATCACCTGCCACCGGCTCCTCTCTGGCCCCCACACACACAATGAGGCTGAGCCTGTAACGAATGCCCTGCATATCTTTATAGGGAAAAAAACAGCCCTGCATGCAAGCAGGAGGATGCAGTAATGACCTGGCCCCAGAGTGCCCCATCCCATCCCCTCAAACTCAGGAGACTGATAAAAAATGAGGGGGTCATCGCCAAGGTGACGGAGCGGAGAAGGGGAGCGAGGAGTCGGAAGAGGAGCGTAAGGAGATGAGGAGGAAGCCCTCATCCTAACCACCCCCCCACCCCCGCCCTCCATCCGTGACCTCGCCACCCCCGTTCACTAGCGAGACAGAAAAGTGATTGTCATCCAATTAGAGGTACAGAAGCGGGTTTGATTAATCTGGCGAGAGCAAAAGGTGCCCCTGCCACAGCACAGCAGCCCGGCTCCAGGCACGACTGGGGCAGGTAGAGCAGAGCATGGCGGAGGGGGGCCGAGGGGAGGCAGCGGAGGGGGAGCGGAGGGGGAGCCGTCTCTTCTGCGTCGGTGTGCCGGGGGGGCCCCCACGGGGCCTGCCACCCCTACCCGCCCTGCCTGCGCCTCCACTGGTCAGCCAGGGCTGCTCTGAATTACTGCAGCTCATTGGGCGCCTGACACAATGCACAACTAGAGGTTATGTGCAAGCCGGTGCCTATTTTTCTTATGCAAAGAGAGAGAGAGAGACACAGACCTGTTCTCTGGCCTTTTGTCCTAGCTAAAAATAACCAGACAAATGTGTATGGAAATATTCATATAAATACCTTTATTGTATTATTGATGACAAAGGGTGACAAATTGCTTTATGTGGTCATACTATTGCACAGATGTGAGTGACCAAATGAAGTTATATCAGACCATAATTATAAAACATTTATTTAGGGGACAGAGATTGACTCTTACTGGCTCAGAATAAACCTACACAGATCATTCACGACCCCAATACAAAGAAGTCATTTCTCTGATATCAGAGAAATCATTGCAGTTACAGAGATAAGTCATGTTTTTATAGTATACATCATTGGCTTACTTCAGCTACGGTCCAGTCCATCAAAACCACATGGCTGTAAATGCAATCACCATTGATTGCCAATGCCTTAACTGACCATAGCAATAGATGACTACAAAACAAAGTACAAGCACTAGCATTTAACAGCCTACACACACTATTAATAGGCAGGTCAATATTAACCACACACATAACTATCTGGATAAAGTTGAAAACCCTGCTGTACAACATCATTTGCTAACTGCCCAAAGTAACCCATACATTAAAATGGCTGACTTATTTTTGTGAGTGCTTGCAATGCAAACTAAACCTCTCAATAGTGACCTGTCAGACTGGATTCTGATGTTCGGAGGTGTGATATTTCGGAATAATTTCTGACCATTGCTAATGTTTGCCCTAATGTCTGTTTGACAATCCTATGTGGAGTTATGGATCTCTCCCCATTCATTTAGATAGGAGCCTGATGTTGTTTTCCCGAAATAGCTGCCCGAAGGTGTTACCAAGATGAGTGGCGAGACTTGCCTGTAAGGACTTTGCTTTCACTCTCATCAATGCTCTGGCATGAAAATAAATGTTTAATAAATGTTGAATGACAGCGATGAGCAAGACATGGTTTGTATAGTGGGACTGTATGTCTCTTTTGCCCACAGAACTCACAGTATTGTCACAGAAGTCAAAACTCCATTCAGACACGAAGGCCGAGCATGCTGCTGGATGGAGGTCGAAGCTGTCAAGGGGACATTGCAGTTCTTTTTCCTCAAGTACTTTAGCAGTATGGCATATACTCCACTGCATTCTCGTGCGCATATACACACACACACACACACACACACACACATACATACACAAGAGAGAGAGAGAGAGAGAGAATGGGAGTCCTTCTACGTGGGCCATTCCTTTGTCTCTCAGCCTTGATGTGGAATGAAAAGCTCACTTAAATAGGCCTGTGGGCACACTGTGAGATAGGGTGAGCCAGGCCCGGGGGCAGCCACTGATAAGTCATTGGTCTCCTCTTAAATTGTTTCTTCTTAGTTCCCAGTTGCGTTTCGCCAGCATTTCTGACGGATCTGAGAAGAAAATCAAGGGGCCCGGGCGCGAGCCGAGAGAAAGACAGCACTGACATTGATTGATGTCCGAGCTCTCTCCCTGATTCGCTGATTAAAGCCATCAATCTATATGCAGAAGAGGTGTCCGATGCAAATAGACCCAATCAGCTGGGACAAAATGGTTTTGTCATGATGGTATGGAAATAAGAGCGGCCAGCAAAGGTAGCGCTGGGTGGGAGCAGTGCAAACCGATTTCGGTTCGACTCGGGAGATGCTGTGTCCCAAATTAAAGCCATTACATGCTTGTGTTGTTCCCGTTTGGTCTGTTAGGGAGAGCCCGATTGTTTGGCCTCAGTTCTTTTCTGACAGCAGCTAGAAGCAGGTTGATGAGCAGGAACCACGTGGAAAACGGCACAAGACAGTTTTGTAGTTTGTATGTGTGGGGGAAGTTGTGGGGGAGTGTTATTGTGTTGCTATATACAACATTTGAAATTCATATGCTTCATTTAGTTTTCATTTCTGTGAAACCACCACAAGCCACGGTGTGCGTAAGTACACAGAGAGTGTATCTCTGCATGACGACTCATGCAGCACCACTGCAGAATGGACATGGCTCGTCTGAGAGCTGGGGCTGCCATGTCTATCTTCTGGGGTGTTAGTCTGAGACATTTTAAAAAGTGGCTGCAGGCTGTCCTTTAGATGTCAGATTTCTATCTAGTTCAAATAAAAATAAAATGAGACATTGCATTAAAGAATTCCAAACATCTTTTAGCTCAGATGAAAATTGATATGGGAGATTGCACTGAAGCATTGAAGGATCATTACAAATTAAAGATGGCCTGAATCACAAATGGCGGAGGTCTCTCTCTCTCTCTCTCTCTCTCTCTCTCTCTGTGTCTTGCCAACTATCGGGATGTCACCGCAGACGGTGGATGGATCCATCTACAGAAGCCTTCACCTCACTCTTTCCCGCCCTTCAATTGCTCCACATGTAACAAGCCGACTGGGCTGCCGACACCAAAGTGTGGCACACTCCTTCTCCCCTCCAGCCAATTCTGATTTGAATCAGTTAAATTAAGTAACAAATTCTGTTGGCATAGTAACAGCCCGGCTAATTTATCATGGGAAATAGTCTGTGAGACGGACGGGTTGCCCGGCAACAGCCAATGGCGACGCGGAAGAGGCCCGGTGACAAATTGCACAGGATGCAGATGCTGTGATGGGTGTGTGTGTGTGTGTGTGTGTGTGGGAGGAGGGGGGGGGGGGGGGGGGGCGCATTTGAGTGACGCTCACAAGGGAGTTGTATGTGTGTGAGTGTGTGAGTGTGTGTATGGGGAGGCGGGGGGGGGGGGGGGGGATCCTCAGGAAGCCGGGTGTGTCAAAGGACGGGGAGGGGAGAGAGGGGGCCCCGCTGCACAATGCAAGCCTCCAGTATCGAGATCACAAACCACAGACTAATGGCCCTTTCAGTCAAGCAGACAGTACTGAAATAAACCACTTTCCCCCCTCTCTCTCTCTTCTGACTGGAGCAGCCTGATGGCTATGAAACAGCACGGTTAGAAGGGCCCAGCCGATTGGATGGGGAAGGGACAAAAACATGAGAATGATAATCACTCACTCCTGTGAAAGTCCGGCCAAAAAAAAGGGGCAAGTGTTAATTTGAGGTAATCAGGCCAGATAACTGTGCACCACTAACCCTGACAGGAAGATCAATGGCCATTCAGCTCATTCAGATGCATGTGTTTGGAAGTGTTGATGAGAGGACTGCTCTGAAGTGTATAGGAAGCCATATATTGTTCATCATATGGTATGTGTATATTGTTGTACATTAACCCTAACCCCTAACAATAATCTAATATCAGAACTAAAAGTAATGATGATGATGATGATGATGGCGATGACAATGATGATGATGATGATGATGATGATGATCACTGTTTAGCTCTTACCAGATCTTCCTTTAGCTCTTGTCTCCTGTGTGTCATATAACACTACATTAGTGTATGTTTGCCAGGGCACACAGGGCACTCGGGATGAAGGAAAAGTGAACTGTTTTCATGAAGAGCATCACCCTACTGTTTTTGGACTCATTGGCATTACATGCAGTACATATTGTGCTCTTTCACCTTTAGGGTCATCTATTCTATAACAGAATAGATATAAAGATAGAAACAGATAGAAAAATAGGAACAGGTACAAAGATAGAAATAGGTAGAAACAGACAGAAAGATAGAAATAGATAGAAAGATACTCCTCAGGGTTCAGCCTCGCTCTGAGCAGTGACATCTTCTCATTTCTAAACACTGTTTTGTCATCCGGCCACAGAATACTGACCATCTGAGTTCAGTGCAAATGACAACACACAAATGATGTCCAGGACAAGTGATACACTTCAAGTGCAGTCCTCAGTAACGTTCTCGACAGACCGCATGTAGCGTGTCAGCAATTTATACATTGGATACGAACATTTAGGACTAATGCATGCTTATGATGGGCAGGAATTCCTGCGCTGCTTCAGAAGCCTGTTCTCTCTCCATTTTTCACAGCATGTTTGTGATGGGGATTCTCCAATCAAGAGATGCTCCCACCTCTGGATGGGCGAGATGTTTGATGAAAGTTATTCATCACGTTTGAATTATAATAATCAGTTCTCTGTCACGCACGCTGCTCTGTGGGGTGACACCATGTTTCTGCTCTCTAATATCTATGAAATTTAGATCATCCTCACAGCCAGATGGCAGCCGACCCTGAAGCTGACTCACCCGGGATATGGCTGGGGTCTGGCCCTGATATGGCCCACATTTGGCACGGATAAGACCCACATTTGGCTGGGGTCTGGCACGGATATGGCCCACATTTGGCTGGGGTCTGGCACGGATATGGCCCACATTTGGCTGGGGTCTGGCACGGATATGGCCCACATTTGGCACGGCTATGGCCCACATTTGGGCCGGATCTAGCCCAGAACTGCAGGACCAGCTGCTCAGGACCAACTACTAACTGGAGAAGATCTCATGAAGGTTATGTCTCCAGCATGAGCAGGGGGATCGACAGTAAGAGCCATACACTGATGTGAAGCATGAAATGCTATTAAAGAGTTTTGGGTTGGAGGCAACCTCACCAGAACAGCCCCTTCACCTCTGCATGAATAAAGAAACAAAACAAACAGTATGGAGTATGGAGATGTTCATTGGCATCATCACATCATATCATGCAGCAGCGATGATGGAAGTGCCATGTGCCCGAAGGTTATTTTCAATAACATGCACAGGCTCAGATGAGGAAATGGAGGGACTGCTCAGAGAGGACGCTGGGACACGCTCTCTGTGTTTCTCCCATGTGAGGAGTGGGATGCAGATTCTCCACCTCCTGCCAAACCCGCGGGTGAAGTGGGACTGTCACTCTAATACCTCACGGCGGCTCTGATGAGCTGGGGAATAAGTATGCAAAAAAGGCCGGCAGAGAGGAGGAGGAAAAAAAGGCAATCAAGGGGAGCAGTGTCTCGAGCTGGACCATAAATCTTTGTCTGGTTCAATCGCGGCTCGGGCCGAAACGGTGTAAAATTCGAGCAGGGATGTCATCAATTTCTGTTAGCCACTCTGTCCCTCTTTGTGTCGACGGTGGAGTCGGTGATGGATTGATTTTGTCAGTTGTGCTCGGTTCACAGTATGTTAACACGGAAGGCCAGGGTTGGGTTATGGAGAGAGGGTTATTCCAGTCCTGGGTGTGACCGCTCTCTCTCTCTCTCTCTCTCTCTCTCTCTCTCTCTCTCTCTCTCACAGCCGTTCACACCTTTTCTTCAAGACCCTCCAGAAGGGTGTAGAAGTGAGAATGAAAAGAAAAGAGGGAGAAGACATCGTGAAAATGTCTTCATGAGATAAACAGAGAAAATATGTAGCACAACATAACAGGCAACTCCCAGGAAGGCTCTGGCGCACACACACATGCGTGAATTAAAACACGTCTACGGTTACACAAATAAATAACACATAACTGAATGAAAAAAATGAAGAGAGGCCATTCTCCAGGGTCAATTGAAATATTATACTTGGTCTTTGTGTTGCATGTCAGCCAGTGTACAGTGACACATAAAACTGACATCAAGAATGGCTCATCTCTGAAACGTCTTTATCGCTTTTTACACAGCTTGTCTTACTGAAAGATGACTTTGAGCGGAAACAAACACCTGTTTTTAAAATGAATGCACAAAAAAACATCAACATGATTAGAGCATAATATTCTCTAATGTTTTTTATTATTATTATTTATTTGGTTTTATTTTAATATATTATTTTTTTATTTTAACTGAAAAAAAGACATGCAGAAAGACTCCATGTGTGTGCATACTGTGTGTGTGTGTGTGTGTGTGTGTGTGTGTGTGTGTGTGTGTGTGTGTGTGTGTGTGTGTGTGTGTGTGTGTGTGTGTGTGTGTGTGTGTGTGTGTGTGTGTGTGTGTGTGTGTGTGTGTGTGTGTGTGTGTGTGTGTGTGTGTACAAAGACATTGGCATGTGTAAAGGGAGTGTATTCCATAAGCAATGTCTGAATAGCTCACCATGAAACTGTCAGCATGGTCACCTTCACCTTCTGTGAAACTGGTAATCCTAACATGGTTCACTAATCATTGAGTCTGCTCAGAGGAATGCACAGTTCAGGCCAACACACACAAACACACACACACACACACACACACACACACACACAAACACACACACACACACACACACACACACAAACACACACACACCCACACACACACACACACGTTACACAAACTTATAAAGACACACACACACACACACATGCACACACTCATACATGCAGACATGCACACTTACTACTGTAGCCTTCACTCACTAATTCACTCTCTCTCAATCACTCACACATTCACACCTCTCTCTCTCTCTCTTCTCTACCCCATCCGCCTTAGCTGGTTTAGAGAAGACCAGGTTGGGGTGGGATTGTTGCCTCTTAGAGATATCTTGGCCACTTCTGTTTTTTGCTGTCATAAATGTCGGAGCTGTGAGCAAGTGTGTGTACACTCATTTTTCAGAGATTACAGAGCTACAGCATCAACAACACTGATATTTCCCATAGACGAGGAATTGAACCAGACACAATACAAGAAAAGGAAAGACACCAAAAAAACAAAAGATAATCAGAAGACAAGAAAAATTATATTTGACTGTAAGTGCTTGCATGTTAAAGACAGTACATGTTAAAGAAATATGAAGTGCATTTTATAAAGCTACCATGAAAAAATAATGAAGGCAAACATACAGTACATACAATTTAACGGATATGTTGATGGCATCATGAAATTAGTTTTACATCCTGACAGGCACCACCCCCAACCCTCCCGCCCCCCACCCCACCCCTCCACTCCCACCCTCCCCCCAAGGGTGACCACTTCTGTGAATAATCCTCCCCCATCAGGCATTAAAATCTCATTTCCAGACTCAAGACACTTCTTCCCGTCACTGGCAACCGACATGAGAATTCATCAGCATGGGTGTCAGGTCAGGGTTTAGCACCCCCAAGCCTCAGAGAAGGGGGACACAGGGGGTAGAAGGGACAAGAGCAAAATTACCCACTCCCCAGCTTCTCTCTTCCCCCTTCATATGTTTGGCTGTTCCTCCACACATCGTCCCCACCGCCGCGGCTATCACCATCCTCTGTGCCCATTAGGTGCGAAAAATCCTGGCAGATAATTTGTTTAGTAAATGAAACAGATGTCTTTTCAGATTTTTTGGAGTGTGTTCCCCTGGGGGGTGGGGGGACTCTCTCCTCCCTGTCCGTCCGGGGGGGGGGTCAGGCAGAATGCCCCCCAGGGGTAGTTGGAGGGAAGAAAAATAACAAGGCACGACGGGCATCTGGGGACCCGCAAACATCACTCACATCTCCCATAATCATCAAGGCAATGCTCGGGTGCCTCCTTAATTTACATAATACCATCCTGACACTTTTACTCCAGCTATCCATCACGGGCGGGACGAGGCCTTCTCCTCTCTGTCTCCTCTCTTCCCTCCTGATTGGGCCTGGTGTTTATCTGTCCAAGCACAAAAGATTGATTCCCTGCTGTTTCGCTCCCTTATGTTCAGCAGATATGAATTTTCACAGAATGATGAAGCACCGAGCCGGCTAATAATAAACAGAAAGCACATATTCAAAAAAGGGGAGAGAGGCTCTCTCTCTGTCTCTCTGTGTGTGTGCGTGTGGAGGATAATGCCAAGTTAAAGAATTGTGTAGAATGAAACCGAATTGTCCTCTTAAAACAAAAAAACAAATACAGTTCGGTTACAACCACAGACACACAAAAACACTCCACTGGTTTCTTTTCACCCCCAAAATGCTACCATTCCATCACATCATCAACCTATTGTTGCCATGGAGCACTTGGAAAGTTCTACAGTGAATCCTTCTGAGGACACGGAGAAAATTCTGTCTCAATGTTGTCCCAACAATGTTAATTATGAATTTAAAATAGAATGATATACATTGTAAACACTATCTACTGTCATCTAACACAGATCATAATGGCATACAGTTATAATCATTATTATGCAAACGATTTAAAGAAATGACTAAACAATACAGAAATATATTTATAAATATATTTGCCTTTTATAATTGTCAAATAATATTATATATTATATATGGTATAAACAATAGCTGTCAGAAGCAGCAGTTGACTCTATTAGATCTGGCCTGACACATCTATTAAGGACTCATCTGTTCTCTGGCGGAGTCTCCAGTAACCAATGGGAACAGGAGCTCCCCTTTCACCACGACTGCTGAGCAGCACAGCTCCTCAACACGTACTGTACGTAGCCCTTAGTCACAGCACAGCTCCTCAACACGTACTGTACGTAGCCCTTAGTCACAGCACAGCTCCTCAACACATACTGTACGTAGCCCTTAGTCACAGTACAGCTCCTCAACACGTACTGTACGTAGCCCTTAGTCACAGTACAGCTCCTCAACACGTACTGTACGTAGCCCTTAGTCACAGCACAGCTCCTCAACACGTACTGTACGTAGCCCTTAGTCACAGCACAGCTCCTCAACACATACTGTACGTAGCCCTTAGTCACAGTACAGCTCCTCAACACGTACTGTACGTAGCCCTTAGTCACAGTACAGCTCCTCAACACGTACTGTACGTAGCCCTTAGTCACAGCACAGCTCCTCAACACATACTGGACGTAGCCCTTAGTCACAGTACAGCTCCTCAACACGTACTGTACGTAGCCCTTAGTCACAGCACAGCTCCTCAACACATACTGTACGTAGCCCTTAGTCACAGCACAGCTCCTCAACACGTACTGTACGTAGCCCTTAGTCACAGCACAGCTCCTCAACACATACTGTACGTAGCCCTTAGTCACAGCACAGCTCCTCAACACATACTGTACGTAGCCCTTAGTCACAGCACAGCTCCTCAACACGTACTGTACGTAGCCCTTAGTCACAGCACAGCTCCTCAACACGTACTGTACGTAGCCATTAGTCACTCAGCTGCAGGGGCGGAGATCCCATTTCATTGTAGGGGGGGACAATACATGGTCAAATTTCAGAGTGTAATTCCGGGGGGGGACATGAAAAAATTGCTTTCACGAGAGCTAGCATAAACTGCTAAATACCGAATTCTCTTATCACATTTACAAACAGAGATTCGAAGTCATTTTAGAATGATCTAAACAGCATTAAATGTACTAACACGAAATATCTATTCACAGACAAATAATGTCCAAAGTTCAAGAGAACTTGATGCTCAAAATAAGTTATAAAACAGCTCAACAGGGAATCGAACTTGCAACCTTTTGATTACGATACGACTTCTCTACCTCCTACGCCACTGTCACTCCACATTGCTATATCAACATAGTTCATGGACCGAAGAAAAAGATGACATTAATTTAACTTCAGATAATTTAACAAATCTGGAGAGGCACTGAGATGTAGACCTACATTTATTAACTAGCATGAACCTGCCCTGACAGGACATTGTCCTAGACTTAGCTAGCTATCTTAACTGTGTTAATTACCGGCATGCGTGTGTTATCGGCAAACGTTCACGTTGTCATGCCAATCCATGAATAAGCTTATGTATACTTGAGCATATCGATTGGAACTTCGTAAATGGAGTTTAGAAAAAAAACTTCTTCTTTACATATTCTTACTGCGTTCGAGAATGAGGTAAATCTCTTTACATATCGTGTATCATAGCGGCAGCGACAGGGGACAGAGGAGGAAACAGTCTGACAATCTGACCGTGTAGGCTACTGGGCTGATTAACTGAAACACGGAGCTGCCGGTAGCCCTGCCCGTTGGAAACAGCATGTGAACCAAACCACTTTGAGGAATAGGGGGAACATGATTTTTCAACACTTAAAAACTATTTTTTTTACGTCTATAATTAACACCGCTTGTGTCGTCGTATTTTTATTAAAAAAAAAAAAATCAAAAAATATTTTTTTTTTTTTAGTTTTCAATGATTGTTGGGGGGGACAACTTTATGGTAGGGGGGGACACGTCCCCCCCGTCCCCCCCGGGATCTCCGCCTATGCTCAGCTGTGCAAACCACTATCTGTTTGTTGTTTAGGTCATCAAGTGAACTTCAATAAATTGTGCGTGCCATGTTGTCAGAAAAAAAGGACAAAGGAAGACTTGATGACAAAAATGAAAAATAAATCATCTGCCGCGCACTTTTTGTCTTTTGCCTTACATTTTACCTGCCACTCTATCTCTCCCCTTATGAATAAGCAAAGAGAAAATATATGGCATGCTCTGGCTTTTTTTTCTTTTCTTTTTCCTTGGGTGTGGGGAAAGGGGCAGTTCCAGTCTTCAAAGTTTCCTTTATGATAACGAAAACCATTAGCTGCTGTCAAACCCCGAAGAAGAGAGATTATTTTTTTTATTGAAATAAGATTAAAATGATAACTTTGACTGCGCCTTCCACCTGATAAAATATTTCAGCTCATAAGTGTGGTGTGGGCACAGGGATTAGAGTCGAGAAAATGGGGAGAGGGAGAGGCAGGGATTCATAATATATAATAAAACAAAGGTGTCATGGGAAATAACATTGATATTAAAATTAGACTGTGACGCAATCTATATGAAAAATGCAGATTTAAGAATGTAAATAGTGATGGGTAGATTCCAGGGCACAGTTGCCATGTAGAGGCGCTTCTCCTTGTGATGTTAGACGCTGGGGAAGCTGATGACCTTTCAACGCATCGTGATTTTGATGAAAGGCAAGCTTAGCTTTGCGTGGACGTGCGCTTTAAACGCCATCTGTCCAAATACCTCTACACGACATATATGCATGTAGGGAAAGCAACGTTATGCAAAGCTTAAACTAAAAATGAAAAAATAAATATTTAATTGAATATGAGGTTGTTTGAATAAATGGGTAAAACATGATTATAGCTATAGCATGTGCAGGGAATAGTACATCTCCATCTCTGTCAAGTTGAAACAGTCTGATTTAAAGCTATCTTTAGCAGCATGTTTTATTGGAAAATTGTGTTTTTAAGGTTTGATGTTGTGGTCAAGTTTAATTGAATCCAGTAGTAGGCCTGATTCATATGTAATTACAACATAACTCAGTGAACAAATGGATATGCTGAATAATTGATTACTTTAATACATTCTAAATTGATTAAGTGGTTAACCAATAACTTATGCAATTTAAAGTTCTTGGCAGCTAAGGTGCTGATGTAATGTACTCATACTAAGCAACTTTGGAAAGGGGGTATGCCGATCCCAGGGGTCCACAAATCCACTGACAAAATGTTTTACCACGGCGTTGATATGTATATATATATATTTTTATTTTTTTTTTATTTTTAGTGCCCTGCTGCACATGCTTTGAAAATACATTTTGAACTTCTTAGTTTTTTTGAGGTGACTTACATTTTCTGTGTTTGAACTTAAAGACACGCTGGTGGTGAACTGTATGAGAAATAAATAAATAATAATAATAAAAAAAAAAAACATAAATAAAATAAAGACAATAAATAAATAAGATCAATGCAGCCTTTCAGCGCACATATCAAATGACAAAACCAGCACACTCCAAAGCTCTGGGAAACATAGAAGGATGATAATGGTCTAAAATGTATTCCTTTCCTCCAAGCTGGAAGCTGGGGTGTTTAGAAGAGACACGAGGTGGATAAAGGAACGTTTGAAGTGTGAAGGGCATTGAGAGCGAGCGAGGAGAGGAGAGTTGCCAATGTCAGCCACAGCACCCCCTGTGACAGAGTCCTCTCTCGTCACACCGCTTGTTTACACTCGCCTAAACACACGTAGACGTCTCGGGGAGGACGGCAGCGCTGGCTGGTAAGCCTGGCATCTGTCTGAGCCATGCCACCCTCAGGCCCTGGCAACCGGTGTAGGTGCAGTCAGTGGTTTCTGTTCTGTAAGAAAATATAAATGAGCTTAGACCTACAATAACGACACGTATCGGAAGGAGAAACAAACCAACAAAATGGCCGTGATTTTTTCTTTTAGAAATTGATTTCCAGTACTTGGCATTAACTTGTCATTTAGGTGGAGTGAGGAGCTCCCACTACTGGACCTAAAACAAATATATCAGGTTTTACACCTGCATTACCCTTCAGTAATAGACCTTATCTAGTGATATCACATAAAAATGCCCACTTACTTGGTTGTGAGAAGCCCTATCCATACCATACATAATCAGATCAGGAAACTGCAATGGCTTCAGCCATTTACCAGACATGTATGTATAGGCCCATGTATTAAGACAAGCAAACACACAAACCTGAATTTGGTCAGTTTTGTATTTTTGAGCGATAAGAATACGTGAGTAGCTGATTATCATTAAAAAATTAAAAAATTTAAATCTCGCACCACTGCCAGGTGTATCGTAGCAACGTTGACGGTGCCTTTCATTGGTTATGACTCACGACCAATGAGAAGCCCGTTCTCTGTTTGGGTAGTGGAACATAACATGACAAACTGAGGGAGAGATGGCCTTCTATCTCATAAAAATCACCCTGTCTTAATGGTCTTAATGGTCTAACCTGTAATATTTCTCTCCCGTAGATTTGCACTGAACTGATTCTCAAAAATACGGAACAAAATCCATCCCGTATCAGTTCAATACAGAACATGTCTTTTATTTTAAAATTCACTGACATAGTTTCCTGCTTCATTATTCTGCTCATCCTTATAATAGTAACCTTGTGAGGAGACTGTTTAACCGCTAAGCTGTTCTAAAACCAATACTTTAAATGCCGGCTCTCACTATCTTTATCCACTATGAATTCTGTATATGAATTGTTCCATTATGTTTCTAGGAATCACGTATGCATCATACAAAGACCCACGTGTGCTGACATGTTATATCCTCTGTAACGTGTATGAATCCATCCGCTTGCTCCTGATGCACTCTTCTCCTTCTCTCCTACCTTCTGTCCACTCCCCCCTTCCTTTTCTATCTCTGTCTCTATCCGGCCGGCCCCAAGCAGATGGGCCCCCCCTTTGAGCTGAGGTTCTGCTCAAGGTTTCTTCCTGCTAAAAGGGAGTCTTTCCTTGCCCCAGTTGCCTTTGTGCTTGCTCTAGTATTTCAGGCCCTGGGCTCTGTGAAGTACCTAGATACAATTTTAATTGTTACTGGCGCTACATAAATAAAATAAAATTGAATTGTATTTTAGTTTCCAATAAATTCCATATTTTACAGGAGAGTCGGCAACCCCAGGTTATTATGCAGCTATGACAGAGGATGAAGGTTACTTTAGCACGGAGTGTAGGTATTCATTTCCCTCAGAAATCAACCTACTTCACCATGAATGAACAGCTGTTGTTATTTGTCAGCTCAGAGACACATACATGATTCTTTTTTTGAGGATGCGAGTTCTAAAATGCGAGTTCAGAAGCAGATCTGAATGACTGCAGGGGAAGCCAGTGCCCCTCCTCTCTCAGTTTCCCATAGTCACTCAACCCCTTGCAACTCAGCTTTGTGCGCAGTGGCTTACTCATTCTCCACCTCCCATCCTACCGCCCCCCTCCCTCTCTGTGGGCATAATGATGGGGGTGTTTTCAGATTCATTGCTCTATCCTCGCCCTACCCAGTGTTTCAGGACCCTGGCCAAAGACCCCTCCAGGCAAGGATTCCCTGCAAGCCCAGTCGTCATTGATTTGACACTCTAACCCTTAACTGGCATAAATATTTGATCAGCAAGGTTAAACAGTGGAAAAAGAGAGCAATAAACCCATCCCTGAAACACTAATAATGTACATCTCAGCGTGAGGTTCGGCTTTTGGTGGTATTTAGTTTGGTGGGAATGTTTGACCAGAATACCTCTGCTTCTTCTTGTAAAATTGGCACCTGTTATGTCCTTTTTCTGAAAAATAATACATCAATCTGTTTGTAGTTATTTTTGTCCTTCAACTAAATGCATCACAAGTGTGTAATAAATGCCCTAACAATTTTACATTGTACATTGCCGTTGGCGCAACTCCCCCGATCATTCTCCTGGTGCAGAACCACCTTAAGTGGCCATTCAAAGGCAGACAAAAACATCGGGAGGAAGCTGAGCGGGGAGTTTTTGACACAAGACCCTCCCAGAGGGGGTCTCCTGCTACTTCAGGTTTTGGAAAGTTCCGGTGCCGGCCCCTGGCTTCTGAAAGCTGACCTCAACCGGCAAACGTCCTCTGTGACTGGCGACTGAAGGGCAATCGCCAATTTAGCAGCCAGGCTTGTTTGACAGGGATCTTTATCTGGAGGCCATAGAGCACAAATGACAACTACATATCTATGGGCTACGAGGCTTAATGTTGTTATGTGTGCAGATGCAGTATTTGAACATCATTTGTATATCCAGGCAGACTTTTAGTCTGTTGTATAAATCTGCTGAAAAAATGCACTGCTGTTCATGCATTAGCACTCACATACATTTGTACATTGTGCATATATTAGTTAAGATGTTTGACGCAAAGTGCCTTACAGGTAGGGTACAAATCTTATCAGTCTGGGTCCCTGTGGGGTATTGCATTAGCTATGTTCACCAATATAATTAAATACAAATGTACTTACAGACATAAATGCAGTGTATGGCATAATGCATGAAATAATTGCATTGTAATGACATACTGCTGTTATTACCATAGCATGTTCAGTTTCTCCCTCTGCCACTGTATTCCTCATAATGACGTCAATGACAATAATTGCTACAGTTACAGCACATAATCTGCTTGCTAGTGTGTCCCAAAGCCTTGTACTAGTCTGCACCTCCTGCATCATGTCTGGCAATGCTGCCAAGTGGCCTCCTCTGCTCCTCATGACAAACATGCTCCTTAAAAGGAGATGGTTACATGTCCTGTGTTTCAGCCTCTCTATGTTGATGAACGGAAGCTGCGTTTACCCACACCTCTCCACTCCTCTCCTCTCCTCTCATCTCCTCACCTCACCTCACCTCACCTCACCTCACCTCACCTTACCTCACCTCACCTCACCTCTCCTCTCCTCTCCTTTCTGTCTTGTCTATCTGTTTTCAGAACTACTGTCTATAACTGTGTTCACTCTGACAACAGAGAAGCACGGTACACACACAGAAAAATCAGCCCGGGTCATCTAGCAGGTCTCACGTCTCAATATTCTGACACAGGAAATGACTAATTAATCCCGGCATACTGATGTCACACTCACACACCACAGCACTCAATCAGGCCCAGGCACACCTCTCTATCCCTGGCTCTCGCCCTCCGACCCCTCAGCTGGTCCCCGAACGTCACCTGGTGGCGGTGAGCCTGGCCGGCATCTGTGATCCCCGGTGACCCTCTCCTGGCACGGCGACTCGGCCCGGCACCCGTGTTCGCATTCGCACCTCAGATGAGGAGGCGCGGGGGTAGGAGGAAGGTGGAGGCGCGCCAGGCTCTCTCTCTCTCTTCCTCGGCGAGCCGCCGCACTTCGCACTCGGTTAACACCTCCCTGATCGCGTGGGGGGGGCCGGAGCGACACACCGACACACACACACGCACGCACGCACACACACTCCACTCCTCGCACAGCGTGTCGGCGAGCCTCATCAACACTCATCAGTGTCCTCCAAGCCTTCCTCAGAGATGCAGCACAAAGCACCGCCGCACCGCTGCGCCGACTTATAATTTAACAGACAGTGTCTGAAATATTATACCGGGAAAGATAAAGAAGGAAAAAAGAGGCATAGCCATGAAATGTCACTGTAAAATAGGTAATATGAACCTTCGCAAAACTGTCCTAAAATACTCGCATGTGGGTTTCGTCATTCTAGTATTTTTTATTTAATTTTTTATTTTACCCAGATCTTGAACCTAGTTATTAAATCTCCTCTTTTACAGGTTAGTGGCGTGGGGACAGCCACACGGGACATCTCATTGGCCCCCCTTCAGAAATGCTTCCCTCTTCAGAAACAGCAACCAAACAAGCCAGAATCTTCACAGCGCTCTTTGGGGAGATCCTGGGTGGATTAAAACATGCTGTTGTTGTCAAAAGCCCAGGTTTGGTTTCTTAAAGAAGACGACAAAGTCACATACACACATACAGTATATTAACTTATTTATTCATTTGCTACCTCATTATGGAGAATGCTATATGTAATTGCATGTTATTTTTACAGCATTGAATTCAGAAGTCATTAAATTTCCTCTATTTTATGGAGGTATTTATATATATTTGTAAGGAGCAAAATATTGGGTTATTTCAGGCATGCATACTTTTACTCTTTTAGTCCGCAGTGAATAACAGACAAATAATGTGGGAATGAATTCCTACCAAGTGAGAAGAAAATATGAGGTCCTACTTAATTCTCCGTTATCTTCTCACCAAAACAAAAAGCATTAATTTATGGTAATTTATGTCCAGAGCGCTGCAGTGGCTTCCCTTCACATCAGTGGCTCTCTCCCATTACTGTTTATAAAGACACTTGATTTTCCAATTTGATCAAATAAACAATAGTCATTTAGGAGAGAGATTGGTTTACATGTTCAGGCATTACACAGTGCCTATCATTATCATCAATGGCATACTCCAATGCTCCCGCCTTGCTGCACTGCCGTGCACAGGTCTATTTCCCCTCTCTGTTTATATAATCAAGGCAATCAAAGGGGTATTGTGAGCTGCCACATAAAACAATAGGCTGTGATTAGCAAAAGGGGATTTTGTATGAAATCGCACTCACTGGCCTTTGAACGTCGGCCTAATGCTAACAAACGCTTTCAGGTGGTGAGACAACAAGCTTGCCATTGTACACGCAAAACCACCACTGTTAGCATACAAGACTTGGCCGCAACATGGCTGGCTGGCGAGACACCGATTCGCTGTATGTGATTTGGGCTTTGTTTCTCTTAACCTTGTTAAAAAAATGTCCTGTAGAGGCGGTCCGACAGCTACGATAGCCACAGATGGACACGTTGCCATTCCCTCTCTGCCTGGTCCTCGCTCAGGCCTTCTCACGTTAAATTGGGCTACTTAAAAAAAAAAAAACTCTGAGATTTGGCCACTGTTTTTCTGGGAAACTCCACACTGATTTAAGTCACAGGGGGACGCTGGCAGAGATATTTGGTCTCTGGTCTATATATGTTATTATTTTTTTTTTCTTTTTCTGTGCCGGCGAGGCATCTTCTCGAGCGGGGATGTGCGAGTAAAACCAGATGGGGTCTATTCACACCACTTTGGGACACCAAGAGTTCGGGAGGCACCCTGCAGCCACTTCTAGTTATCTTTTGTCACCAATCAAGTGGCAGCTTTTTTTTCTACTCCGGTCTCTGTGAGTGAATTTTCATGTTTAGACCATATGTGTGTGTGTGTTTCTGTATGTGTGTGTGTCTGTGTGTGTATGAATGTTTTCAAGGCCCAAACTGTAAAATGAGGAGCCTTTTTTTATTTTACTACTAACTGTGAAATTATGCAGATGAAAACAGGATGGATTACACATGGAAGACGAGCACCAAACACCTGAAAAAGGTGTCTCTTGAACGCACATAAAGGCATGCATGTGTGTGATAGAGCTTTATACACAAGGAAAACTATTTTCCAATAAATGCCATGAAATAAAAACACAGTGGTAAACATTGAGTCCCAGGTTGCAGAAAAAGGAAAGAGCAGGACCATGGCGTTTATTTAATGCAATGATGGTGTTGTTGCATTAATGTTGCATTAATCAAACACCAATCATTTTCAGTAGAGATATTTTATATTTGATCCATATCTGTTTTTGACCCCTTGTCCCTTACCCAAACTGCTTCAGAAGAGCCACATAAACACTGTTTCTGCTAGTTCTTATTCACACAGACAGAACATACAAAGCCAGTCTCTCTCTATTCTTATATATGTGTACCTGTTTGTGAGAGTGCTTGAGTCTGCATGTGCATGTGTGTCTGTGTGTGACACCCTGTGTGTGTGTGTGTGTGTGTGTGTCTGTGTCTGTGTCTGTGTGTGTGTGTGTGTGTGTGTGTGTGTGTGTGTGTGTGTGTGTGTGTAATTTATTTTGCATGTGCGCATGTGCGCATGTGCGTATGTTTAAACCCAAGAATGTATTCTTTAAGAAGGTCATGCTGTAGTTCTGGACAATGCATGCTTGCTTGTAAGCACATGCCTGTGTGTATTTGTGTCCTTGTTCTCCATCTCGTGCCATGAAAGCCATGTGCATTACCTCGGCTTGTGTCTCTCCAATCGGTCCCAGGTGTGTGTGTGTGTGCGTCTGCGTGTGTGTGTGAGTGTGTGTGGAGAGCAGAGGCCATTTCATTTCAATGCCCCATTCAGGAATCAATGGCAACGATAAAACCCACCCACAGTCTAAAAACAGTCTAAGTCCAGAACCCTCTCCCCTCTCCCCATTCTGTGAATGCAGACAGGACACCTGACCCGGTGCTGCTCTGTCCATCCTGGCCTCTGATGGAGCGGTGTCCACTTCTGTTGGGGTTAGAGAAGGGAGGAGGGTGAAAATGGTGTACTGAGAAGTGTTTGGGGCCGTGTAAGTAGAGCAAGCTCTGCCAGACCCTCACTGCTACTGTGAGGCACACAGTGGCACACCTGTACCCGTATGAAAAGGCAAGACTGGGGAGAATTGATTTGGCACTGACCAACAACTGTTACTCCGGATGCAAACAATCTCTGTATCTCTCTCTGTCACACACACACACACACACACACACACACATAAATACAGACAGGCACATACACACACACACACCGTGAAAATATACTGTACTGGGCTGAAACAATTTATTGAAAGGGGTGGTCAGGGATTCTGGAGACAGATTGTTAGAACTTGAACTCAACAGCCAAACAGTCAGTGTTCTTTCCGATGGTCCGTCCCCCGGGACAAAACAATACTGACCTATTGGTTCTGTGAAACACAGCAAAACTAATGTTACCCGCCTTTCAAGCAGAAGTAGAGAACCTCTGCATCTGACAATATTTGTTACTCTGACCTTCTCCTCTTGGACTGTTTCCTGGCCATTTCTCCTTCTTGACAATGCGATGATTGTGGAGTTCAGCACGTTAGCATGTCTCCCTTACCTCTCCCCTTCCCCCTGTCCTATGTATGAGCAGGAACGACCTGCTGCTGATTGGCTGGAATAGTGTTGTGTGGTTCAGTCAGAACCACTTTGTTTGTTTCCCCTATACAGAGCCAGGGCTGTGTATAAATACTGGCTTTTTTTCCCAGTGCACACACAGAACAGACAGCTAGCGGCTCGTGAGGAGATATTCTCTTCTCTAAATTTAACTGAGATAAAGACATGCAATTAAGTCATCATTTGGCTGTTTGTACAATACATTCATGCAAAATACATCGACCTGTCTCTTACTTGGTTACTACAGCTACTATTCTCATTTTGGTCTATTTGTGTATGGCAGGTGAAAAAAACTTTTAACACTTTAAAAATGAGTCATTTGAATTTTACTATTATTATACATAGTCTTCCAGATGCCAAATCTGTGGTAATATGATGTCGATACATTTATACAGTTAGGAGGTCTCATCTCAGTTACATGCTTTGGGTTCCAGGATTGATTACAATTGTGTCATATTCTGAATAAAAGACTATGAAAGACTTTTTTTATTTTTTTATTTGTGACTGGGTTGTCTTTCACATGGCTGCTCTTTCAGCAGTTGACATTTTCTATCCTATCCATTTCTTAAGAATGCCCAGTTTTTTTTCCGTCTTTTTTTTCCTTTTTCCCTCATGGTATTTTTTTCGGCTGATTCTATGACACTTGTGAAAGTGGCGTATGAATGTAAAGTGCTCCAGCTAGGGGCACACTGAGGCCAATAAAAACCTCCTCCTTGATTGCCATTAGTGCGCTTGGCAGCCGTCCTCCTCGCCATCGACTTCAGAGGAGCGGGGCTGCAGTTTTGGGGAGGCAGCCGTCCTCCTAATTTGCACATATGGAAATGCTTTTTCTCACCATTCCACACTGCCTCTGTTGTGGCCAGATGGAATTAGAGAGAGCTCAGAAGCCGTGAAGGAAAACACATCAAAAAGAGGAGAGAGAGAGAGAGAGAGAGGGAGGGAGGGATGGAGGGAGAGAGGAAGGGAGAAAGAGAGAGAGAGAGAGGGATAGAATGATAGATGGAGAGAGAGGGAAGGGATGGGGAAGAAGAGAGAGAAAGACTACTACAGAGATTTTTCTTAAAGAAACCATGAGGCAGGACATAGATAAAGTACTTTGCTTCTCGCAATTATACAGGATACAACACAACACAATCTCTCTCTCCCTTTAACACCTACCATTTTGCAAGGTTCATTATTCATGTTAATGCATACATGTGCACAAATAAACACATACATTCACAATATATACACACAACTGTTTATGTAGTGGCGACACTTCAACAGTTGTACAAACCTTCCTTTTTGCAGTCAAGGTGTACTTAACCTTACACTTTTAAAAGTTATGGTGGCCCTACTGCCTTGTGCAACACACACCATGTTGGTGGATGCTGGAGTGGTGAAAACGCCATAGCTGAAAAACAGCAGCGTGGAAAACAAGTTGCTGATTGGTGGCAGTGATTCATCAGTGGCTAGCAAACCTCCCAGGAATGAAGGAAAAAGGCGCATGGAAGAATAAAAAAAAAACTGCTGCAGACAAACTATGGACCCCACCCTATGACAGCTTTGGGTGAAAAAAAAAGCCACAAAGAACCCCTGTTTCCCAACCTCAGGGCGGAATGGTGTGCGTTACAGTGGCCACCATGCTGCTGTGTCATCAGTGAGCAGACATGGTGGTTCAATGCAGTGAGTTATGTTTTCTGTTGGGCCTTCTACACATTACTCGTCATAACAATTTATGTCGCAGTTATGTCAGCGTCATCTGTCATGATTACTGTCTAATTGTAGAATTAGTCACTTGACTGTTGGTTGAGTAAATGTAGCAGACAGTATGTGATTGCAGCCGCTTGGCTCATGTTTTTCCCTTTCTTCACTGCAATTACTGTATTAAGTTTCACACTTCATGTAAACTGCAGATGCGTCAAGAACAGCTCGTCTGTGCACTGCCTGGGCTACCTCATCTGTTGACCATGAGAACACAATTTAAAAAGATCTTCAAACACATGAATATTTCTGTTCAATGTATGTATGTCATTTAAATTGGAATTTTACATGTAATAGGTAATATATACAGAATGTCATTCATTCCAACATTCCCTTAACTCCTCACGTGAGGAGCCACTTTCCAAACCAATGGTGGAACTGGGGTGGCCGAAGGTTTCAGCGTGTTCCTCTCTCTGCGCTTTGCATATATATACAGTATATAATATTTATTAAAGGACCCTGTCTTGGTACAAACATAATTAATCTGACTCAGCCTTAGTTCATGGTTTTAATGTAGATTTCCACCCGTTAGGTAGGCTGACCTAGGGTAATTTCTTTGGATGCCTACAACCTGTTTTGACGAATACCCCTCTTACTTTTTAATAACTGTTTTCTTCTAGGAATAGTGTTGCACAGGATTATGCCACGGCCGACGGCATATCCATGGACACAACCTGTTTCTAGTTCTGGAGACTAACTCAGAGGCTACAGTGTTGTTACGGGGCTTAGCAGCGTGTTAGATCGAACTGATTCAGGGTGGTGCCAGGCTGCTGTACGATCTCAGTATAACCATTCGATCCAGTGCAGAGGCTGATCAGCAATCCACCGTTGTATAATACAATATAACAGTTCTGCTGCAGCATGTCTTGTCTCATTTAGCACGTCTCATTTAGTCCTACATCTGGTATAATAATTAGCCACATGGACAGTGGTGTTTCTTGATCACACATTGAAACAGACAAATAGAGTGGGTTGTCACCCAAAGGGGGGTTACCTACAACCCACAGAGACCAGAATTCCCTGAAATCCATGTTAAGACTCATCTATTCAGCTGCAGGACTGAGACCACTCTACCACTCAGACTGAGACCATTCAAATAAACCCAAACATGACAAAGAAATCATCTTCTAATGAAATATCTCACTTAGTACTCTTAAATCCATTTTCCTGCGCCTAGTTTAACCCTTGCATGGAAAAGCACAGAGAGAAACCCAGAGAGACAGGTGATAGAGTAAGGGCACCAGCAGGGATGTGAGAAAGTCAACCAAATGGAACAATGCAGTTCTAGAATGTTGTTAGAGGCACAATCTAACAACTAACCCACACCTAATGAGTAATGACAACTAGAAGAAGGCCATCTGTGTTTTTCCAATCCGAAGATTCCCATCCTTCTTTCCACTCACAATAAGATATCATTGTAACTGTAATCTGTTAAAACTATTCCTTTTACCTCATATTATTGTATATCAGAAGGTTGTGAATATGTATAGAGTATAGTATTTGATTATTTTGCCCTTTTGATCGTGAGTCAGACTGTATATATGAATACAGTCCTTGCCATGCATGAGCGGCCCTTCTGTTTTTCTACTGTTTGTTTGTTTGGTTGTCAGTTTTCTTCTATGGGAGGGAGTAGACATGCGATAATTTGCTCTTACACTCAGAGCAGTCTGTTTAGGGATACAGTGAGTATTGTCTGTGAGCCACTGTCAAGATATTGATGCAAATACAAACTGATTGATGCATGCGTGACCATGGGACTGAAGGGGTTAAATGCAGCTTGATGGCAACAAGGTCACATGGTCGCGGACCACCCCGAGACCCAATTATGCATGTCAAAAACGTTGACATATACATGATAAGTATGCAGCCACATAACCCTGCAACCCTGCAATCATGTACAGAAACATGACCAAAATGATTAAACCTTTAGCATGACTCATGTGCAATCTGTCCTGACCATTTGCATTTCTATGCGATTAGCTTACGTGATTAGATCCTTGCTTCTTCTCAATGCGAAAGGCATTTTGGGGTGGTCTTCTCTCAGTGTTTGCAAACATGAATATAGCCAGGGGTGGATTTGCCTTAGGTAGTGCATGCCAGTGACTACCACAGACAAGAACCCCCCTCCCTCCCCATCTCTCTGCTATGCTCTCAGTCTGTTCTCAACACACACACTCGGTGTCACCTCATTGTACCACTGGACTTAACATGGTTGCCCAACAAAGTCCTGACCTTAAACTTTGGGGAATAGAAAAATCCTATAGATGTTTTATTGTCAAATTATTTAAACTTTTGACATTTTGACATCATACCACCATCATTGCAATGGACATTTTAGGACGAAAAATGCTCAGTTCTGATGGAAACTGTAAGCAGAAATAAATCAATTTTCGAAAAAAGTGCAGCCTTTTTGTGTGTATATTCTACTGGGTGATCTAAATGGGTCTGTGTCAGGTCTTGGTCAGCCTCTTGCGTGTGATTTTGTCTCACTGGAGAGTTCAGGGGTTTTCACACACATGTGATTGTGAAAGGAATCAAAACAAAATGAGGACAGTTCTTGGGAAGCACTTGCGAAATGGCATTCCACAACCTATAAATCAGCATTCGCGAGGAGATATTAATCAAACTAGTGAAGACTGAAGACTGTCAGCAAATGCTGCTTCCACTTCCAAGGACCCGCTAGTTCTTTGGCTCACTGTTCGGAATGCCATCGTTACATTTAATTAATTTCAAGATTCTCAGACATGAAAAATGTAAGTGAAATTAGCAGCTCTGGCTAACCTCCGCCAGAATTTACCACTGTAACAGTTTAACCCTTTTTCTTCAGTCTTGGTGAACAGGCGTAATGATAGGCAGACAGACATGCTCATCTCTTTGATGGTCTGTTACTGTAACATGTTCAATGTGAATGTGTTGACATTCAAGAGGCTAATTACAAAGCACAGGGGAGTCCCAGGTACATTTGTGTTTTTCATCATCTGATTTTGTGATCGATATCTATCTGTTAAGCTAGATAGTTGAAGTACTCTTTTAAAAAAAATCAGCCTATAACTGCTTTAAGAAAAGCAAATGAGAGTGCAGTTGAGGAATAGTCTTTAAGGATCAGCATATCAAAATCCTGTTAAATACCCTCAGACTACAGCCAGTAGGGCATATGGACCACATCTAGCACCGCTGTTCAGAGAAAGTGGAGCACTGTCTTACGCGGCCGTCACTAAAACAAACACCACACTTAGTCGTCAGAAGTGAACATGCTCAGACAGATGTTTTGTTTTGGTGTAGGTGGTTCTAAAGAAAGTCAAATTATTTTGCAACCCCTCTCTTTTGACATTTCAGCACGCTCGAGAGTGAGCCACACTTTCTCTGACACAGTTTACATGCAATCTCATTTAGTGCCGACACTTACATTTCCAGAATAAAAATGACTGGACTTGAGAGCAACACTTTTCCACTCCTATGCTGAAAAGTGAGCATATGATAAATAAAAGTCAGATGAAATGAAATAGATAGTGCACTATTTAGTAACAATAGGCAATCTTGTCCATTCTCGCAGACCAGCTCTTTTTTTTTTGTCATGTTGTGGTTTCTTTATCTTCTCCTTCATGATGTCCTTTTTCGGTGAGACCAGTGAGCTTTTGCAGGGGAAGACATTATCTTTCAAAGCCAAGCGAATCAACAAGACTCCACTTGTCTGAGGTGTGAGGTTAATTGGGAAGTGAATTTGACTAAATGATTAATGCATTTGTCAGCACACTCTTTCTTCTTCCTCCTCTTCTTTTTTTCCCCCCAGAAAAGCACTCTGCTGATTTTGGTCTTTTTCTCCTTTTTTCTTACATGGCTTCAAGTGGACAGTAGATTAAAGAGATACACAGTTCCTCAAATTAGTGAATTGTTTTCTTTCAGCAGAAATTAATTGGGTAATTTCAATGCAAATGTTTGCAAGGATAAAAAAAAAATTGTGCAGCATTTGCCTCATTAAATTCCTGCCTAACTGGGGGAAATTGCTGCAACAGCGCGTCAGCTTCACAATAGCCATTAGGAAATATTAGTGTCCTTTTCTCTCGAAACAGTAAGTATCACTCTCATAAAATTAGGCTTAACATGTTATGGTTGCTTAGCTCTCGCCCTCCTTTTTCCATGTAGGATATGAAGCCTATTGGTCGGTGAAACTCCCACTCAGGCCCAGTATGAGAACACGTGGAAATCACCAGTGGACCCAAGTTGTTGCTCTTCCGGGATTTATAATACACTGTCCCAAATGGTGCAGATTAATTATGAATAAATGATATATGGGTTAAACTTCATCACACCAGGAAAAGCTTCTCTCTGTCAGCATGAAATATATACGCCACTTAAAGCCTTTATTAAGAACATATTTAAAGATGGATTATTGATTCCTATAATGGACAACAGAGAGGGGGTAAAAAACCGATGTGCTCATCAATGTTATCGGTGTGAGTTTAATGGCATACGGTGGTGAAGAAGAGTGAGTTTTAACTAGCAGGGAGTCAGACAGAGGAGACGAGAGAGAAATTAGAGAAGTTGTCATAGCCTCAGACGCTTCAAACTCTTTGGAAAGGTAGCGTACGGTTGACCTACTTTGCTCTCTGCCACCCACCTCCGGTAAGTGTATTTATATTTCCATATCCAGATGACATCAAGCACTGAGACGCTGCATCTTCCCCTTCACACACACACACACACACACACACACACACACACACACACACACACACACACACACACACACACACACACACACACACACACACACACACACACACACACACACACACAAACACACACAGATACAAATACACACACGCACACTGTGATATACACACACACATCCCTCTTCCATGGTGTCCCACTGGGTGGGCGTAAGTGCTGCTCTGTGGCTGCAAAAAAGCAGGTGTTCCTGAACAGAAGCATGCAACTCTCTCTCTCTCTCTCTCTCTCTCTCTCTCTCTCTGAACAGCCTCTCCCTATCTTCTTCTTCTCTTACTCCCTCTTTTCTTCTTTGTCCATTTCTCTCTCTCTCTCCGAGCAGCCACTCTATCTCTCTCTCCCTCTCTCTCTCCGAGCAGCCACTCTATCTCTCTCTCCCTCTCTCTCTCCGAGTAGCCACTCTATCTCTCTCTCTCTGTCTCTCTAAACAGCCTTTCTCTGTCTTCCTCTTCTTTTTGTCCCTCTTTTTTCTTTGACCATTTTTCTTCCCTCTCTCTTTCTCTCTCTCTCCCCCTCTCTCTTTTCATCTCCCCATCTGTTTCTTCCCCTTTCTTTTTCTTTCCGCTTCTCTCTTCTCCTCTCTCTGTTTCTCAGCTATGGTCTCAGTTTGGCCCTTTGACTCTGTTCAGGACTGCCCTCATCTTTACCCACGCACACAGACACAGACACAGACACAGACACACACACAGCCACACACACACACACACAGACACACACACACACAGACACAGACACACACAGACACACACACACACACACACACACAGACACACACACACTGCCGTGGCTGTCCCTCCTGCCTCGCCGTGCTTCTCTCTCAGAGGTATTTGTTTTGATCATACGGTTTGCAAGGATCTTTTTTAGTTTTTTTTTGTTATTCTAGCGTTTGACTTTCTGACTCGTTAACATGTGGCTCTGCTGCACCCAGAGCTGTATGGAGACAGGATGTCATTAAACGTCCATTTTTATTCTTCAACTATCGCAGGCATTGTGGAATGATAATCATGATTATTATTATCTGTTAGAGCTTGAATTGTAAAGGCAGTGTGCTGTGACACCAATCAGTTGTTTCTGCTTTTTTTTTCTTCTTTCCCCTGCCCCGTACTTAATTAAAAGTCCACACCTTCTGTTATGCAAGGTTCAGATCGGACCATCAGCACTGGCTCACTGAAAGGGCAATTCTCGGGGGGGCAAACCTCAACTTGGGTGAAATAGCAAGCTGTTCTGCATCACTATGGTAACACCTGCCATTACAGGTTCCGTCTGGTAGCCAACCCGTCCCAACAGGGGGTAAGAGGACTACCAAAACATTTGTAACTACAAAGTTCCTCATTACCATACTGATGGGAACCATCGGCTCAGGAAATGGAGGGGAAAAAAAAGGAAAACAGAAAAAATGCAATGCCACGCTACCATATTAGGCTCAACTATGTTTTTTTTTTTTTTTAAACTGATAGTTCATGATGAGTCACTGTCATGTTGCAGTGTTTGCACTTTGTCATATTTACATTTATGTATTTATTTATTTATTTACTGATTTGTTTGTTTGATTTTTTAGCAGATATATTTATATATTTGGATACCACCCTGATATTTCTGTTCCTGTATTTCAAATACAGCAAAGATTTGGAGAACATGAAACATGGAGTTTTAAGCTAGATAGATAGCTGTGAATGTTACTTTGAGTTAAATAACACATAGCCTTCCACACAGATATACAAAATTTAGATATGGGGGTAAATTCCCGGCACTTTAAGCCCTTAATTAAAAAAAAAGAAATTACGTGTTACACATCTGTATTCCCCCAGAATGCATTTCACCATCGGCCCCTGATGTATGACAGGTGTGTGTCGTCCAAGCCACCTTCATGGCCAGCGTCTGTTCGCCTCGTCCCGGCGGCTGCTCCTAAAGGTCCCCGGGAGCGTCCCACTGTGGGCGCGCCACCTCCATGCATCATGGGCCACGGTGGCCATCAGTCAGGTGATGGACCGTCCGCTCACACACCTCCGCTGGCTGGGGCCCTCCTGCGGCCTAGACGGCACATGAGGGATTACTGGCACCGCAGGAGCAGAGAGGCCAGAGGATTTCTCAAACCCTCCCCAAAAGCCCCTCACACAGACCCACTCACACACACACACACACACACACACACATACACACACACACACACACACACACACAGACAAAAGGCCCTGCCAAACGACAAATGTGTCACTTTGTGCCGCTGCCACACAGGGGTCCTTTCCAATGACCTTCTTATGCCATCAAAGTTTGCTGGATAGGCTTATAGCATACCTCCCTGTGTGTGTGCGTGTGTGTGTGTGTGTGGTGTGTGTGTGTGTGTGTGTGTGTGTGTGTGTGTGTGTGTGTGTGTGAGAGAGAGTGTGTGTGTGTGTGTGTGCGAGAGAGTGTGTGTGTGTGTGTGTGTGTGTGTGGGTGTGTGTGTGTGAGTGTGTGGCTTTGGAGGAAGTGTGTTAATCACAAGAGACCTACTGTGGAGTAATATATCACGCAAACACACACAGTAAGACCAAAAAGTATATAAAGTATAGGTGTAACTATGGACTGAAGTGCATGTATCATGTAAGTAAAGCCCATGATTATATTTCAAATATGCCTTGAAGGAAAACGCTACGTAGATTTTCAATGGGAATACAAAATAACTTTACTCATTACCGTAACATAGACAACCTGTTTGCATAGCAAGTTCAAAGAACATGTGCATAAGCGAGTTTCCTTTTCTAAAAATAGACAGAGAGATTGATTTAAGTGTTCAACACAGCTGCTATGATATGGAAAATACCAGATTTTTTGAATTCATGTAGTGTAATTGTAATTCAATTTCTAGTGCAATGGAATAGTGAAATTTCAAATTTCAAAATAAGTCAAATCAGTGTCTGGAAAGGACAACATTATTTGGTCATGTGATACATGCAGCTTGCATTGTTTATCATAACATCAGATTACTTAAATAAAACTTTACTGTAAAAGGGTGAAATGGTATTTTGACCTTATTCATGGGTGGATCAGTAGCAGAGGCCATGTGACTGCATCCTGTGCTGGCCCTGTTTTAAACCCCACTGATTGGTGCGCTCTGCCTTTAGGTTTTATTTGCGTCTTGGGAACATAAGGAGGAAAGATGGGCCAGTAATTGGGAAGAAATTTGGTCACATCGAGTCTGACCCCTGAATTAATTAAAACAATTTTATTGCATTCTTGGATTAATTAAAGGCACATTTCATCCGCCGCCCCCCCCCCCCCCCCCCCAAGGTCTATGCGTCTTTCTGTCTCGTCCACCAGCCTTCAGTGTCTGTGCTTCAGGGCGCACGCAGGGGTGGGCATTTAAGTGCCTGGCAGCTTTGCATTGTTCTAGTGATCCGCCAAGCGGGAAAGAGAATAAAACACCGAAAGATGAAGGCAGACAACCCACTATTATACCGTGTGATTTAACAGGAAAAATGCCCCTTTCTGGATGAGCTGAGGAAGTACCATGCTACCATCAGACAGGCCTGTTCTCCCAGGAAGGCCATGATCTTAGGAAGGCTGGAGGAGAGACGGGTGGGGGGATGTTCTGGAGAAGGTTTTAATGTAGTGGTTACTAATGTGGGAGTACGGATCTTACAGCTCACCAAGGCCTTAGGCAATTAAGAGCAGCGCGGAAGCTTAAACGGCAATGGAGATGCTGCAGTGTGCAGACGTATCTGATACAAGGCTGCCGCATCATTCTTTCGGCACAGAGACCTAATCCCCAACTCACCCCCACCCCACCCCACACCCCCCAAAAAATAAGTGCGTTTAATATGTGGGAACGCACTACACAAAACACACTTAAAATTAATTCTTCATGCGGAGTGAAAAAACATATGCACACTGACACACGCCTTTTACCGAAGATCAAAACGGCAGGGGGAAAAGGAGGGCTGTGCTTTCACAGTTATTAAAAGGCACAAACCCTGGTAATTACGAGAGGAATATTCAGCGCGCTGGCTCCTTGTTCGCTTTAATGTTGGCTGATGTGCTGCAGTCAATTTCATTCCCATTATTTGGAGAAAAAAACCCTTTAAAAAAGCACAACTGAAATGCTTGTGCACAGCCCATTAGCATGTTTTATTACTTAAACCACCATGGACTGCGTTAGTGTAACCAATGCAAATCAGGTGCAACTTCAATCAAGCGAAAGTAAGACAAGTTTAGTCCAAAAGATGAAAACTTTTAAAGTCACAGCTCTGTTCTTCGACTTCCATCTCCGGAACGACTCTGAGGAGGAGGAGGCGTGATAAAGATTGGGGGTGGGGGGGGGGGGGGGGGGGTAATTTTGGTCGAATGGTGACATTTTGTCATCTGTTTAATGCATGGGGTGGCTAAGGGGGCACTAATGAGAGGCGTTTTTAGTAATCAATAAATCATGCCTTATTGATTTTCCTGCTTAAGCCCTCTTCTGTTCTCTGAAAGTCACAGGCGCCCCAGGAAGATGCATCCAAGGAAGCCCGTTAGTCCGACAGGATAAACAGCAGCTGCTACTGACCGCAAACTCACAAAGGTCTTTAAGTCACACATCTATACAATACTTATACATCAATGCTAAAGCAACTTGTTTTGTTCTGTATCTGATTTGAAAAGTTGCTATTTTATTGCCACATTGACTTACACTTAAGTAAATTGTGCTCTTCACAGCTGCTGCAGAGTTCAAGTTTAAACGGAATTGAACTTGAAAATGAAAGGAGGTTTGGGAATCTGCGACTCCCTTAAAGATGTAAGATTCATTTTTTAACCTGGGCCCTATTTTCCCATCTTTTTAAGTCCAAATTTTTACTAGTGACAAAAACAAAGGCTTAACTGAGTCCTGCACAGAGAAAGTCACTGGCGGACTGTGTCAGCACTGGACAGCAAACGCCTGAGTGTATGCCTCATCATCATATGCCTAGGGATATTTGTACGAGAACAGAGAGAAGGTAGGTCTAGAAGGTGTGCAGACCAGCCAGGCAATAAAGCCTATGACTGAATTCCACTCTTTATGCGTTTGTTGTTTGTGTGATGATTTCCATATGGTGAGACTGGGCTGGCACCAGTTCAGTAGAAACCAGAAGAAAAGAGAGAGATCCAGTAGTCTTTGTTCTTTAGTCACAAAACGGATCATATAGTTCTATAATGACGGGCTTGTGTTATGCTCCTGGATGTAATATGTGGGCTGGCATGGAGTCTGTGCCACCATGTTGTATAGCAGCTAAAGGAACTGCGTTTCAGTCTGGTATGGGTATCACAGTGAAGGAGAACAGGCCTGGTGTTTGAGGTTGACTTAGTGACATGGTGTTGGTCGTGGGCCACACACACGAATTTCTATGTTGTAATAAGTGAGTTAGATCCAGCTGTTGGTGCAATTCCTTAAAAATCACATTTTGAACTAGAAAATATTTCAAAAATGTCGTATTTATCATAATCTAATTTGGAAGATGTCTTGGATCACAAAATAAGGACCAAATTAAAAGCTTAATGAGGAATGTTGCAATAGTCTCTCAGACAGATTCCCTTCCATCGCTACCACTGCACTGTCTTGGCAGTACACAGATGGCTGAAGTACTACTTGTGGTAGGAGTCATACCACTGACGAATGCTGAGTTGTGCAACTTTAGCTGAAGTGTGGTCTCAGTTCAAGTTTCGCTGGTCTGCAAGTTTTGCTGTTTCAGCATGTACTGTTTGTTTGTCTGTCAGTTGTCAAGATGTACAAATGCCCAAAGCACTTTTTTATGGAACCTATTCAAAATTATTGATCCATGGCATAGATAGAATTTATTGATAGCATTCTATTTTAACAATGTATCCCATGGTTAAATTAGCAACTATCATGCATGCATTCTGAAAGAACCACCCAAGCAACTATTAGGCCCAAATATGTCTGCCACTTGTAATACACATATACTGTAGAATATCAAAATCAAAGTCGAAGCGTTTCTTGTCACATGCACCGTTAAATACAAGTTTAATACAATAAAATTCTTCCTTTGCCATCGACTCTGAATTCCAGAAGCGATCAAATAAAATAAACGAAATAAACAAAATATATGCAACATATTGCACATTGCAATATCTCAAATATTGATGTCTGTGTATGGGCCACAGTATATAACGTTGTTGATACCCGTTAAATAAGGTTCTTAATCCGTGCATATCAGTTTCACATAACACACACACAGGTGTGCGACAAGGCTGGTTTATTAAGACGGTGTGGTCCCGACTGACATCTATGTGTGTGTGTGTGTGTGTGTGTGTGCTGATAGAGTTTCTCTGATGCTATCTTTAGTGAATCTTTCCCTCAGAGAGATAAAGAGTACCAAGGTGCAGCTGACGAGTGGAGGGGTAAGCAGGAAGTGGCCCTACTGCGAGTCGAGGAGTGGTGGCCCTTGTGGTCAAACTCTCATAGAATGAAATCTAAGAAGCGTGTGGAGGGGGAGGGGAGGGGGAAGTTAGAGGAGCACAAAAAACCACGAAACCGGAAAAGAGATAGAGAGCACTGACGCCTGCCTATCAGAGCAAAGAGTAGACGAATGTATGAGGCCTGACCAGGCCTAAACTCAACACTCAACCAAACACAACATAGTGACTTTGAAGAATATTCGTATGTTTATCAGAGAACACCCTTTACCATTATTTATTAAATAGAATCCCATAAATCCTGTGTGTATATATACGTATGTACAGTATATGTATGTGTTTCATGTAAATGTACATGTATATATATATACATGTGCATTTACATGATGTATATATATATACATGTGCATTTACATGATACACATACATATACATATATACTGTATACATGTATACTCTCTCTCTATATATATATATAGAGAGAGAAACATGAATCCATTAGAAATGTGTTTTTCCTGGTGAAGTCTCTGGAGCATAGTAGTAAATACTGTGAAACGTCTTAACTTACTCCAGTGTCTAAACTGAGTTTATGTTATTTGCTACGCCGCAGTATGTAATGTGATGCAAAATGACTGCAAACCAGGCACTTTGTGTCAGACCATCCTTAATGACCTTGTGCATGCAATGAAACAAGGCCACTCAGTGTTTTCAGACAGGGGGTCCTTGTTAAATCAAATAACACTTTCACATTAAGGCCATTTTATGCCAAGACAAACTGCTATTCTTCTCTCATTATAATAAGGGAGAGAGTGTGTGTATTCCGGTGTGTGTGTATGCCGTTGTGTGTGTGTGTGTCGTTTCAGAAGCGGTCTAATTCCACCGTCACACCTGCGTGTGTCGGGGGGTGGCGGCGGGTTTTGGGGGCTCCAGCCGTGCAGCTCTGGGGGCTGCCGCGGTGCTCCTCTCCTCCGGCCGCGGCGGTGGCCCCCTTCCTGTCCTGCAGGGCGCCCCCTCGCGCGGCCCTAATTATCCTCTTAAATTTATATCTGGAACCGCAGGCAGTCTCACGGGATTAGCCACAGTGTGTTCTGCAAATTGGACAGAGGAGACAGAGGGCCTGTGGAGCAGGACTCTGTCTCTGTCTCTGTCTGCCCCTTTGCACCCTTTATCTGCCCATATCTCTTTGTCTGTCTGTCTGTTTCTGGTCTGTGCCTGTATGTCTGTCTGTCTATATCTGGCCTGTGCCTGTCTGTCTGTCTGTCTGTCTGTCTGTTTCTGGCCTGTGCCTGTCTGTCTGTCTGTCTATTTCTGGCCTGTGCCTGTATGTCTGTCTCTCTGTTTCTGGCCTGTGCCTGTATGTCTGTCTCTCTGTTTCTGGCCTGTGCATGTATGTCTGTCTGTTTGTCTTTATCTGTTGGTGTTTTTCTACCAGTCTATAGCCTGTCTATGTCTCTGGTCTGTGTCTATAAAGCAGGCCTCTGCCTCAGTGGACATGCAAATACACTTTCTGTCTCTCTGTCTGCCTATCTATACGCCTGTTTCTGTCTATCTGCCTCACTGTTTCTGTCTATCTGCCTCACTCCATCTGTCTCACTGTTTCTGTCTTTCTGTCCCACTCTATCTGTCTCACTGTTTCTGTCTTTCTGTATATCTGTCCCACTGTATCTGTCTCACTGTATCTGTCTTTCTGCCCCACTGTTTCTGTCTCTTGTCAGTAGCAGTTTGTCTCTCACTGTCTGTCTGTCTGTCTATCTGTACGTCTGTCTGCATGTTGGTCTCTAACCTCTGTCTGTCAGGAGCATCGGAAAGGTATTTGACATTGGTGTGTGTGTGTGTGTGTGTGGGCGGGGGGGGGGGGGGTTAAACAGGGGGCGGTCTGATATGGTGTAGGCTACAATTGCAAGTTTGCAACAGGATTGAAAACAATTTATACTAATTTGGTGCAATCAAAAGTTTATCAAATTGTTCTGCTCAGGAACCATTGATGTGAAAAGAAGCTACAGTTTGACCGTTTTTGTTGGATATGGGATCTTTGGATAAATGTTTACGCACAACCCCGTGAAAGCAGTGATCGGTGTAGCCTAGGTGTTACAGTTGAGCCTAGACTGATGATATATTTTGTTTTATTGTAGTGGGAAGGTTTTTACCATTACAGTGTTTGAATTTGCACTTTTCAAGCATTTGGGGATTAAAAGGACCACAGAAATGCATCGTTTACTACTAGGTTGCGTTTTATGTCATATTTCTTACGTAACTAATACTCAAGTAAGTGAGCTTAGGCTAGTGCTAGTAGTACGTCAATATTAAATGTTAAAAACATGCTACAAACAGTATCTGTAAATTAGTAGTTACAGAACTCTAGGGTGAGAAACCTCATCCCCTATGAGAGACGCGTGCTAGCAACAAATGACAATTTTTAGCACAGCAACACTTTCTTTTATTTAGTAATAAGTATAAGAGACAAATGATCTGTTCACATTGTTTCGCTGGTAAGATGCAATCGGATTTTCTGACTTGCATTTCTCAATAAAATATTAATTTGTTATTCTTCATGCGGTATGGATTTATTTGTTTTGGGAGTGAGTTGGGGAATCCCCCCCCATTTCTGACGTCCCTGCTGCCTGTGTTTGTTTGTCTCTCTGTATGATGGTCTCTAGCGTCTCTCTGTCTCTGGAGTGTGTCTGTGGAGCAGGACTCAGTGGACATCCCTACATGCCTCACTGCGGATCTGCCTCTCTCTTTATGTCTGTGTGTTTGTCCATCCATATTTGTTTTGTCTGTCTGCATTTTTGTCTGTCTGTCTCTCGGTTTACTCTCTGTCTACCTGCCTGAGCTGTTTGTATCTGTCTGTCTGTATTTGGCCTTTGTCTGCCTGTCTCTGTCTGTCTGTATTTGGCCTGTCTCTGCCTGTGTCTGTCTGTCTCTAGCTTTTGGCTAACATATGGGCCACATGCATCAACGGTGCATATGCACTAAAATCCTGCTGAGCTCTTTTCTATGAATCATTTATGTTTATGTTAAATTAATATCTGTGTAAGGGATAGCGGCTGCTGTACGAAAATATTGGACTTGACGGCCACCTCTACTTCACGTAGTGGAGTTCTTTGCCTCCATCTCTTCCCATATTTTTGTATAATGGGACACCTCGAAGGCCTTTGTCCTTCTCATGAAGTGGTTGCCACACATGTATTTAGGCATGCATGTATAATCCACAAAGGAAACATTTGGTTCCGTTTAAAAAGGCGTTACCGAGAGGCATTAACGCTGATGCAAGTAGGCTACATGGTCCGTGTATCAATCAGTCAGTAACATGGGAAGCAGTGACCAGGTTGCCTTCAAACTATATGTTACAGTACAGAGTGAGATATTCAAATGTATTTTGCAGTGCTATCAGGTTTTCACAGTGTAATTGGAGTAATTGACTGTATACTCATATTGAAATAACGGCATCAAGAGAGATAGATCTGTTTCATGATCTATCAAAGCAATACCCAAATTATTTGAGACTCCACAGTCTGCATGATTCATTAATTCTTTAAAGCAGTGAACGGTGGAAATTGCAAATGGAGAAGTGTGTGATCTCGCTAAGAATGCATTGTCAATATATTAATTTCTCCTTTGTTTTATTTAGCATAGGCCTTAGTGCTAATTTAACTTTGAACACAGACGTGACTCACATGGTCGCGGATTATAATAAACCCGCAGGCCGCACAGCAAGAGAATTTCAAGCACATCCATGGGCACACCTTCTGTGTGGAGGTGTACGTGGAAGATGTGCATTCTAATCTGACCAATTTAAAGTGTGTCTCGACTCATATAAGGATAATTGTAGGGGGTGGACGTTCATGTGTACATGATTCCATGCTGATTTGATTCACTTTCAGATTGATGTAGAGAATGTGCGTACTTTGTGTTTGATAACTCTGACGGAAAACCTCATGGGGTTGTGCTTGGTTCTACGGCACATTGTACACAAAGACTGATACATTTGGCCCAATGTGTCTTAACCCTCCGTCAGCCTCTGTCTGTCCACCTGTCTCTCTCTTCTTGTCCTAATCTGCATTGTCCCTCTGTGTCTCTTACTCCCTCAACATTAACTGCCTGATTGCCTCAGTCTGTGTACACACACCTTTCTATTGAAGTGTTTTGCTGTCTGTCTGCTTTTGTCTTGTTGTCTCATCCTTTCTTTCACATTGTTTCCCCATCCATCTCTCTTAGTGACCCCCCCCCCCCCCTCTAGTTCTCATTCAGACACACACTTCACCTTCAAACTTATAAAAAGGAAAAAGTCCAGTTTTGTTTCTCTTCTCATAATGCTATTCTAAAAACTCACAGTGAACTCGAATGAAACTAAAGCGCCAGTGAGGTTGGAGTGGAGGCAATAAATGTTTTTCAAATTAAAGTATTTTGTTTTCATCTAGTTGAGGAGTGAATGCAAGCCTCAATGAATATCAGTTAATAACTCATATTTGGTCGTTTTGGTTGGATACAGACAAGTAGTATGCTCATGATGAAGTTCTTTAACTTTTAATTGGATATGAAAATGAAGTCTACTTTACAGACAAGTAAATGTACAACTGAATAACCCTGTTGCCCATGTATGTTTTGCCAATTAGACTGGGAGAGAGACGAGAGGGGGAAAGGATAAGAGTAACTGGCATATAACAGGCATATAACATTAGCTCTGGTGCCTAATAGCCTATCCGAGGGCAGGGATCTACTGGAGAAGCCTTTTTTTCCGGAAACAAAACTTAGACTTATTTTTTCCCCTGAATAATCCTATTTTAGTTTTGCTGAGGGCGATAAAGGCTAGGAAGAGCTATCAGTATTGTTCCACAGTGGAGGGTCTTAAACCCAGTTTAAGAAGTACTTTTCTATTTTATGGTTCCTTATGTGTCAGGGCATCTAGTCTTCATCACCTAGGAAATAACGGCATGACTAAGAATCCTATCAAAATAATGGCCGCCGTTAAAAACAAATTATTTAATGAATGTATAATCTGTCTATATCTCTCAGTGTAAAATGAGTAGATCAGAAATTTCCGAAAAAAAGAAGTGAAATGTGGTCTTTTTAAGCAACTGATGTATATAGCTTTACTCTGTTCCCAAAGCATCCCAGACTAGCTGCCATTGAACCTATTTTACATGCACATGTGTATTAATTCATGAATTTTGAGATATATTTAAAATATTTCCTTAACCTTACCCTTTGCCTAGCATTCAAAAATCCTTTCCTCCAACTCTGTGAAATGAACTTAATCTGGAAATCACATTAGGCCCCTAATGAACAGCGTGTGCTGAATCAGACAGTGCATCAGACAATAATCAGGTTTGATTTAAGATATTAAAGCAAATTAATCATTGTAAAAATGAAAATGATCTTTGACGTAGTCCCTGCTGTGCAAAGCTCTGTGCGTTCCTCTCTGTGGGTGCCTCCCGTCCCATCTTAGGGTCCTTCTCTGCAGGCCATGTGCCTTTGCTGCTTTTAGACGGTGTGTGCAAAGTTAGCATACCTCGCTAACTTCTACTATACTTATCCAACATAGCAAAACCCAAACCCTTCTTTCATTGTACAGGCCATGGAAAACAATTGGCCGGCAGGGATGCCTGTCACTTTGGGAAGTTTCCTGATCATGTAATGCAGCTGTGCTATGTTGAGCTGCTGAAGACGGTGGCCATGAGAGGACATTTTTGGTTATATCCAGATTGCTAAATTATTCTAAAGAAGTATAACTAACTGTGGATTTAACTATCATTCATTGGCATTCAACAGGCATTCTTGAGTGGGTCAGTTATGATTGATCTTTATACAATGTGGACTATGATGTACACGATATATGTATTTGGTTCAAATAAGCATCGATCAAGAATAACCATTACAAGTGTCAAGAGATAATAGATGTGTGTGTACTTCTATGTGTGCATCCGTGTATGTGTGTGTGTGTGTGTGTGTTCATCTGTGTGTGTGTGTGTATGTGTGTGTGTGTGTATGTTTGTGCATCTCCATGAAAAACACAAACCCGTTAGCTTTTTTGCCCACAAAATATTGAAGAGAGCACATTCTAAAAACAAACGGATAATTCATGCCGTGCACTGAAAATTACTGTTGTGCTTTTCATTTTGTGGACAATAGGCTGAATGTACAAAATAAACTAATTTCACAGACAAAAGTCTACAAAAGTTAAAGCAGCCTTTGCTTTTGTGGAGAGAACACATTCTGCAACCTGTTTACTCACAGAATGTATCAGACCAAAGACCATTTGTTGATATCATACTTTCAGTAGTATAGCTTATGGAAATAATTCAGTTTGTACTTCAGCAAAAAACTGATGTCTACAAAAGTTAAAGCAGCCTTTGTTTTCGTGGATGGAGTTCCTTCTGGAACTTGCTGACTCACGGAATGTGTTGGACCAAAGACCTTCCATGCACGGCATCCTTTCTCTATTATAGCAGAACCGTTATGAAGACCAAATGAACATTGGACGGCACGGAATGATCATAGCGTTACGCGTTGTGTATTTCCTGCCACAAAAGTGTAAATGTTGGCCTAAGATATTTATTACGTGGGCAGAATTACATTTGTCCGTGACATGAGTTTATTTTGTCCACAAAGTGAGTGATGTTTTTGCTTATATGAGTCGAGTTTTTGTCCACAAAATGAAAAGCACTACAGTCAATTCAGTGCACAACATTTTTAAAGTGGTGCAGGGGTAGTGTTCAGTAGTTTAAAAAATATGAAGTGAATATGCAAATGTGAAGTGTTGTTGGCCACACACCAATGGATTATACATGGTGCCACATCTAACACAGCTAATGCTCATTGCACTTGTTTATTCCTGGTCCATGTCGTCTAGACATTTCAGTGAAGAATCTTTCTGTAGATAGGTAAACAAACGCAAATCCAACAAGCCTGTGAATGCAGCTTGGCAGCACACACACATGTATACACACACACGCATACACACATACACACACACACGTGTCCATGCACACACACACACACACACACAAACACAGACTCACTGAGAGAGAGATAGAGAGAGAGAGAGAGGGAGGGACAGAGAAAGAAGGACAGAGGTAGAGAGTGTGTGTGTGTGTGTAAAGGGAGTGGAGAGCGTGGAGTGTAAATAAGCATCCTGCTTTAACTGGCTCTCTGTCCCTTTGTGGTGATTAGCCCAGTCCCAGGGGGCTGGGTGAGTTAGCAGAAGCAAGAGCTCTCTAATGAGCTGCGCTCTCCCCCCCTCCCCCCCATCCCAACCCACAGAAGAGCCAGTGGCTGTGCAGTAGTCCCATGGGGGGGCCGTGCTGCACCTGTTCTCCCCCCCTCCAACACACACCCACCACCACCACTGTAATCAGTGCATTTCTGTACTCCTTGGCCAGTCGTAGCCAAGTGTCCAAAGATCAGGTGTATTCCAGTCTAGTGCTGCCGTTACCACTGTTGACACACACACACACGCACACACACACACATCAAATGCACAAACACACACAAACACACGCACACACACACATACACATACAAATGCACAAACACACACAAACACACACACATACTTCCTCAGAACTACTGTATAAAGATCAGAAGTTCACATACATCTCTCATAAAACGCATTGTCTCACAACTTGTTTGCATTGCATTTTTGCAATTGCATTGTTGTACGCGTCTCAATACTTTGATTAGTCAATGCAAGAATAGTTCTAAATCTTGCCTTGAAATAATGACATCTTTCTGTCAACAATAATGCTTTCACAAAAGGAACACCTGTAACCCCCCCCCCCCCCCCCCCCCATTTAAAAAAGTGTTTCCAGTTAACTGAGGAGCCGTTTGTTTACACAGCGAGAGCCTGTCCGTCACACCTCCAGGATGGCATCTGAGACAGACAGACAAAGAACAAAAGAGGTGTTGTTGGCAGATGGAGGCGGCCGAAGACCAGGAGCCTTGTGTTAGGCAAACAGCCCCGCCGATGCCCTGCTCCCTCTGCGCTGCTTGGGAGAAAGGCGTGTGTCTGTGTTTGTGTTCAAGTGTGTGTGTTCACGTGTGTGCATGTTTACTTGTATATGTGTGTTTGAGTGTGCACGTGTGTGTTTGTGTGTATGAATGTGTGTGTGTGTGTGTGTGTGTGTGTGTGTGTGTGTGTGTGTGTTTGTGTGTATGAATGTGTGTGTGTGTGTGTGTGTGTGTGTGTGTGTGTGTGTGTGTGTGTGTGTGTGTGTGTGTGGATGTGTGTGATTAAGTGTTTAAGTGTGTGTTTGTGTGTCGTCAGCAGGTCTCAGGGGGTCTTGGTGTTGTTGTAGGGATGTGTGTGTGTGTGTGTGTGTGTGTGTGTGTGTGTGTGTGTGTGTGTGTGTGTGCGTGTGTGTGTGTAACACAGCACAGCGCTGCACTAGGCTGGACTCTCCCTCTCACCCTGGTGATTATCTCCTCTGCAGCCTGATGGCGGGTAAACAAAAGGCAGGTGGGTCTCCTGAGCCCTGGGACCACGGATCTCATAACAACCTGGCATGTCCCTGCCTCCCCCCAACATACAAACACACACACTTCATCCTACACACATACGCACAGACACACACACACACACACACAAACAGAAAAATCGCCCCCCCCCCCCCGCCTCACACACACACACACACAAGTATACTCACACACAAACACAAAGACACGACTCACACACTTCACACTGCCTCACCTGAAGGCCTCATGCAACAAGTGCTTCCTTGTAACCTCAGCAGCGCTCAGTGCCATTGCTTCATCCACTTGTGCACAGACCTTGACAATTGTTTCTTCCATCTGGCTCAATCCAATGAAACAGGGTGGCCTGAACGCATTACTACAGAAAACAAAACTGTAAATGGGAAATCTATTCATGAGAATGCACACATAAGGAAATAATCTTGATTTCTTTCACTGAAAACAAAACCTAATTAGTTCCATCCTTTCTAGGTAATCTCATGTACTATGTACATAAACAGTGATACCTTCATTAGGACTGTTTATTGTACGGCTCCTCGGAATTTCTTCGGAAGTTCTTTTGAATTGAATGGGCCATCTCAACGTTTGGGAAAATAAGGCAGTGACCTCTGCCTTTGGCAACAGGTTTTTGTGCTTCTGATTCATATCTTCCATATCATTCCGCAAGTAGTCTGGTTACTTAGCGTAACAGAAATTAATTGTAACTTGAGGTCAGCAAGTTATATGCTACCCAATACTTTAAAGTTTAAACTTGAGGGTAACATTCAATTAAAACTTGATAACTTTCCGTTACTTTTGGATTACCTCAATGCCAAACGTGCAAATGAACACAACAGAAAAGAGACATCAATAAGATGGCTTTTACTTAAGCATATTCTGTAAGTCAACAGCACAATGTTACCTTAGAAAAGAGAATGAGAAAACCAAGTTTTAAGAATTAAACCTGTCCTCTGCTCAGTGTTTTAAAGCCAAATCTGCTTGTCATTATGCAAAATCAGCCTACAGACCTACATTGAAAGTGCACAACACCACAGTTTACAAAGCATAGGCTAATACAAAATAAAATCAGCACAGAATTAGAACATTCACAGTATGTTTAATGAATAAAGTGTCCACTTTCTGAACTGTCAAAGAGAAGACATTCTTAAAGTAAATACTGACAGTAGGCCTACGGGTTCCAAGTTAAAATATAGGGCGGACCTACAGAGTAGTAGGCCTATAGTATAGTAGTATAGTTTAAATATGCTGTTTGTATGTTGTTTAAGTGATAGTCGCGGTAACGGTGCGCATTTAACTTACATGTAGCCAAACTTGCTTTGTTAATAAACAGATGTTACTCACACATCATGCTGGAACTTCAATTAAACTGCCACGAACATATTTCGGTCAGGGGCATGTTTTATCCACACACGATCATCCCAGTTATCACAGTCCCCCCTTTTCATTACGTTAGTAGCCTACTTAGTATGCAAGCAATACTAACAGGTTAGCTAACCAACCTTAACCTTAGCTAACTGGATGTCTGTGTGGACGTTAGCTGTGTTGGTCTTGCCTGTAGATGCTTCATGAAATTTGACGTCGTCCTTGGATAACGACAGTATTTTCACCACGGGTAGCCATAAGGTGCACTGCATGTTCTTCCCACTTTCATCTTTGAGGACAAAACAGTTTCGATATTTCCAGCCAGGGAAAGCATTTTTTTTTTAACTCGAGGTGATCATATGGACTTGTAGTGTTCTCTGTTGTTTTCTCGTGACGTGTTGAAAAGTGCACATGTGGATGATAGTATAATGTTCTGCATTTTAAAATCTATTTGTAATCCTGTTAATAATCCCATTTTTTGCTAAAAGTATCTGTAATCTAATTACGTCTTTTTTTTTTTTTTTTAACTGTACCGGAATACAGTTACCTTTTTTGTATCATAATTAGGCCTACTTAACGCCGTTCCATGTATTCCGTTACTCCCCAAGCCTGGATGCGAGGGAGATGATAGTAGCATATAGAAAAACCTTGAAGATTTTCTGAACTTACTTGATTGGACTCGAAGTAAGACTTGTGATACTTCTTACGAACCCTTGTTTGCTGGTAAGCCAAATGTTTAAACTAAAAACGCTAAAAGAACTCAAAGCAGGAAGGGAATTCTGAGCTAGTCCGTCCGGCTGGTTAGTTCATCGCTAACGAAGCTATCTGTAGCATGGGTGGCATTGGCTATTAGCAATAGTTAGCAGTGTGGATGCTCCAGATATCTTGCAGCACTTATTTAATTACTGTGTAGTATATATTTGTATTTATGGAATGGATATTGAACTTCCATTTGATTAGTTGATTGAAATAGTAAATAAATACTTCGTAGTGAGAGAGAAATGCGTAGCGGATCGAGTAATTTAGTTTACATTATGGAAGTATCGTTACTTCTAACCTTGCTAATTTGTAGCAAGTTTAGTTTTCCTGGTAGTTAACATGCTGCAACGGAGTCCTTACAATTAACAAGTTTGGTCTCACTTATTTTCTATGTATTTATGTGTCTATGATTGTTGTTTGCCTGACTAATATATTTCAGAAAGAATGATGACCCACACACACCCGAGCACGAAGACTTCAACAGGTAGATACGAGTTCTGGTGTGCACCTGTATAGAGATATGAACTTTAAAAATCCTTTGGAAGTATCAAAAACTCCGCGCACATGGGTTCTGTGTTTGAGATGAACATATTGCGCCCCTTTCTTTGATTATTGATTCATTAATTTCTCCCAGAAGAGCCTAATGAAGAACGATATGAGTTATGAAATCTCCATTCCCTTTGAAGACAACAACGGGTACCAGACAAGTTTTTTTAAACAAAGTCAGCAACCATTTGAAGGTAGCGTAGTCTTTCTCTTGTTTTCTATCAATTGTTTGTGGTCTTGTGGTTTGCTACACTGGTCTAATCTTTGCCACAGATCACCCATCCACTGGACAACAGGCCCCATGTGACTCCTACCTACTAATCTCAAACCTCCGCATGCATCTTCAAATCTCTTTGGAGAAGAACTCATGGCTGCAGAAGCGCATAGAGGACCTGGAGGAGGAAAGGGACTTCCTACGATGCCAGTTGGAGCGCTTCAGCAATTTCACCAAGAGCCAGGAATTAAACGGTGCAGACTTGTTCACTTTCATATATATGAATATATTAGTCCTGTCAGTTAAACGCGTTATTAACGGCGTTAACGCAAACCCATTTTAACGCCGGCATTTTTTTAATCGTGAGATTAACGCGAGATTTTTATTTTATTTTTAAAACATTTTTTTTTTCTTTGTCATCCCTCTCCTTCTGTCTCTCTCTCTCTCTCCACCCCCACCCTTCTCTCAGACCGGCAGGCAGAGCCTCCACAGGCAAGCCCCCAGAAGACCCCATCCCGTCGACCCTCAAGTCCGTTCCCAACTCCCATGACCACTCGCTTGTCTGTCTCCCGCCAGCAGGCGAGCCGTAAACGACCGAGCAGTGTCACCCTGAACACTGAACAACAGAGCCAGGTTTGTCAGAAGCTAACAGGTTGTGCCAATAACTTTTTTTTCACCGTTGTAGTTTGCTTCATGGGGAATGGGGCAGAAATTACCCATAGCTATAGTCGCAAAATATTTTTAACCATGATAACTGACCTAACCACCCAAAACGAATTCACTTGTTGATGAGCCAAAGCCATGGTTACTGTTACATCACTGTTACATTGTCATTGGAAGCACAAAATATGCAATACGATTAAAATTGACATACACAGATGTTTGCTTGCATATACATTTTAGATGTTTATTGTATTACTTAAAGTTATTTATTATGTGTGTGCTCAAGTCATTTATACACCTGTGGACATGCATACAGGCATGGTAGTGTATGTTGGCTGAGTAGCTTGAGTAGTATCCCCAGGTCATTTGGATTGGTATCTGTCCTCAGCTGAGGAGGACTATGAGGATGTTGTGGAGGAGTACCTGGAGGAAGGTGGTTACCTAGAAGAGGAGGAGGAGGAGGTGCTATCTTTTGAGGAGGATGGCAAAATGTCTAAGGAGGGGAGATCTGGAGGCCGGGCCACCCCGGGCACGTGCGTCAAGAGGACTCGCTTGTTCCGGATTTAAGAGGGGTATGAATAGGCGGCGAGGTAAGACCATTGAACGTTACATGCTTTGGGAGAGGCTTCATTTACATACATGCCCTGGGAGAGGGTAATTTAAGAAACACCAAGGCATTTCAGAGAGTTCCATGTGTTAACAGGGATTTTTAGTGTTGTGTGTGTGTGTGTATGAAATATATCTGTTGTAAAGATAGTTTTGCATAGTTCAGGCCTATTGATTCCACAGGCTTTCATCAAATCTGTTCTTTTAAGCTCTCAAAAACCCGATGGTAATTTGACAACATCATTTTTTTGCAGAGACCCTGCAAGTGTTCTCATCCGCTACCAAAAGATCTTGGTGACCTACCAGAAGCTGAAAAGCATGTCCAAAGCCTTCCAGGTGCATGGCATCAACCGTAACACAGTAGCTTCCACCACGCCCATTGCGGAGCTCCTGGTGGCTCCCGAGAAGCTGCCTGAGGTGGGCGAGTTCGACCCATCCAAGGAGAAGCTGCTCGATTACGCGCGGTTGCTACAAGGCATTGGACAAGGCTTCGCTGGCCAAAGTGCAGGCCCTGAAGAAGAACAACCTCCTCCTGCCCATCTCCTACCGCTTCAGGAACTCTTAAAAAACGACTCCTCTACCGTTCAGTTAGTAAAGTGGCAGGCAGTTGCAATGGGAGATCGACTTTGGGAGGAACCGGTTCCATTAAGCAAGACTCAAAAAAGGCGGTGCTGTTGATTACAGTGAGTTTTGAGTTCATATTTCTGTTAATAAAGTTTATCTTTATAATATTTTACGTAACTGTCGAGTCAAATTCACATTTTATAGAAGTGCGTATAGATCTGGTTCGGTAAAATGTTTAAGTTTAGTAACACAGAATCATTTAAATTGAAATTGAAATATTTTTATTTGACACCATGAGTGAGTTTTCAGTTCTTATTTCTGTTAATAAAGTTTATCTTTATCATATTTTACGTAACTGTCGAGTCAAATTCACATTTTACAGGAAGTAGGTATAGATCTGGTTCGGTAAAATTTTAAGTTTAGTAACACAGAATAATTTAAATTGAAATGAGATGTACAGAGTGCTATTACTTATGTAACTACACTGTAATAAGGACTGTGTGGTAGCTAATGTGTTAATTGCTGGAGTACACTGTACCGTTGCCCACCTAATATAAAGTAAGTGAGTTTGGTTTAAAACCAGCGCCCTGGTGTCATGGCTCAGGGTTCTGGGTTCTGCTGTGCCGATGGCCCGTGAGGGGCCGCTGTGACTGGTGAGGTCCAGATCTGATCCGACAAAAGGGCACATGTCAGCAGAGAGCTGTCCATCATGGATCAGCATACCCAGACCAGCATGGGGCAGTAATCCATGGATGCTCCCCTGCAGTTTCCCCTACAGCCTTTTGTCACTGTGTGTGTGTGTGTGTGTGAGAGAGAGAGATAGAGACAGGAAGAGAGTGTGTGTGTGTGTATGTATGTGTGTGCATGTGTGTTTGGGTGTGCATTTTGTGTGTGTGTGTGTGTGTGCTTGTGATTGTGTGTCTATTTGTTATTTGTGTGTGTGTGAAAGAGAGAGAGAAAGAGAGGAGAGAATATAACTGTGTGTAAGAGAGAGAGAGACAGAAAGAGAGAGTGTGTGTGTGCTTGTGTGCATTTTGTGTGTGTGTGTGTGTGTGCTTGTGATTGTCTATTTGTTTGTGTGTGTGTATGTGTCTGCCTGCATGTGTGTGCCTGCATGTGTGTGTGTGTGTGTGTGTGTGTGTGTGTGTGTGTGTGTATTTTCGTCCTGCTGTCTCCCTCCGCAGGGGATACTTAGACCACGCCATGTGACCTGGGTAGCCTAGGGAGTGGCCCAGGGAGGCCCTGGCAGGCCACAGGTGAGTCCCTGGCACAATCTGTCCCCCTGCCCAGCAGGGCCAATCAGGCCCAGGGTGCAGGCAGCAACCTGCAGCCAGGGTGGAGCAGGAGGGGAGGGAGGAGGGGGTGGGGGTCCGCACAGACCTCCTGTCCCTTAGAAACCCTCCGAGGATCTGTGTCACCAGCACTTTTAATTACCTCTGTGGTCTTCATTAATTCATGGGTGTCTTTATGCCCTGCAGTCTGGAGAGAGAAAGAGAGAGAGAGAGAGAGAGAGAGAGATGGATGGAGAGAGAGGGATTGAGAAAGGAGAGGGAGAGATGGAGAGAAAGAAAGTGGAAGAAGGGAAGAGAGAGAGAGAAAGAAAGATAGAAAGAGTGAGCAAGAGTTTTCCAAAACAACAGCAGTATCAGCGGTGGTGTTGGTGTGGGTGGCGGTGGCGGTAATAGCAGGTTACTCACTGATCTGTCCCCGGGGACCTCACAGGCTAGCGTGGGCCTGGGCCTCGGTGTAGACAAACATATTGTGCGCTGGACCCAAGGGTCAGCTCGCGGCGGCCACCTGCTCTTTACCCAGCAGACTTCTCTGCAAACGAGTCCCTGCGGTCGCTCGCTCGGTCCGTGGCGTATGGACACAGCCCACCTGTGGCATAGCCTATTATGTCTTCCAAGGGATGGATAAATGCGCTCAATTGATTTGACACGTTTAGAAAGGCCGGGTCAAAATGACCATAATGACACAGGGGATTTGGGGTTATCCCTTAGAGGCCGGTCTGAGCCTTTAGCCTTTTGAAGGGGACTGGTTGAAGGTATTTTGTAGTGTGCACTTCCACTTTTATAGGCTTATTCATAGTTATACATATTAAGAGGATTTCAGATAGCCTTATTCACAGTGGCCTTATTCATTCACCGGACACTTTCATTTAAAGTCATTTCCAGAATGGGTGCCGTGTGCTCTCATGTTAGTGTGTGTGGTTCCCTGGGAATCAAACCTTAGTCACGTCTGCTCATCAAGTTGAGTGACAGGATTATGAAGAACTTAAAGGACTAGATTTGCATTTCCTGAAGGAAGGAAGCAAAAAAAAAATAATAATAATACAATTAAATACAAAGCATAAACATTTAAAGCATACAGGGAAAGACTGACAAAGTAGAAGGAGGGCAAAAAAGGAAGAAAAGAGAGGCGTGTAAAGACTGATAGATTGAAAGAGAAAGATAGACTATGAAAGAGAGTGAGACAGTATGGTGACATGAGGAAATATTTACTCTCCTATTCCCTCCTGTCCTCTACGATGCGTTGGCCATCGTCTGACGAAGGAGGGTTCTGCCTCTCTGCTGCAGTGGTGCTGATAGCAGGTGCTGCTCAGCCCACAGAAGGTATCCTTTGTTGTGGTGATGCTCGTCGGGGCGCTGTGCAGAGAGAGGGCTGTCTCTGGCTGCTCAGCGCCCTGGGAAAGGAAAGGTAATACAGTGGCAGATGTGTACCTCCCCTGCCCTGCCCTTCCCTGCCCTCCCCGCCATGCAGCAGGAACGTTGCCGACTCTACCCACGTCTGTCTTCCGCTTGCACTCGCTCTCTGTTCTCTCTTCTTTTCCATGGCTCCCTCCCTCCCTCTCTCTCTCTCTCTCTCTCTCTCTCTCTCTCTCTCTCTCTCTGCATCTACCCCTTTGTCCCATTTCTTTCTCTATGCCTCTTTCCCTCCCACTCCTCCTCCCTCTCTCTTTTGCGCTCTCTACCCTCTCTCTGTCATCCTTTTTAACTCACTCTTCCTCTCAATCTCTCACTCTGTCTTCGTTTCTGTCTGTCTCCCTATCTCTCTCCTCCCTTCTCTCTCTCGTGTGTCTCTCTTCCGTACCTATAGATCTGGTGGACAGAGGCATAACCCCCCCATCCCCACCACCCCCCCACCCCGGATACTCTGGATGGTCCCGAGAGTGAGGTAGAGCAGAGCAGTGTAGCGGAGAACATTAACCCCCCCCCCCCCCCCACACACACACACACACACCATTCTCCCATTCACATCATCCCCCAACACCCCCCCAGCCCCCCCCCCCCCCGCTCCCTTTCCTCCTCTGTGCTGTAACATGACGCAGAGATTGACAGCCTCCCCAATGATGCCGAGCTGGAACAGATGGAATATGAATGGTTCATTCGTGTATGAAAAAGGTGTCTGGGCAACAGAGAGGCAGAGGGGAGGGGGGACGTGATGGGGTGGGCGTGGGGGTGGGGGGTGCACTTCAAAGTTATCCACAACTAAGGGTCTTTGTTCTGATGTTTGTTTGTTTGTGTGTTTATTTGTTTTAGTTGTTTGGTTTCTAAACAAATGTTTGGACGGAGAGCTGGTTGCTATTACTCTGTCCATCCTGTGTCTTCTCTCCGGTTCATACTCTCTCTATTTCTCTTTTTCACTCCCTCTCTCTCTCCTTCCCTTTCTCTCACTTCCTCTCTCTCTCTCTTGCAGATATACGTACATAAGCATACTTATATGCATCAACACACACACACACACACATGCTTACACATGCATTCTCTCTGACGTCTCTTAGTCTCTATGACTCTCTTTCTCTCTCTCTTCCTCTTCCACACACAAACACACACACATTCATATAATCTTGTCTAAGTTTTCAACTCAGAAGAAATGTCAAAGTTTTTAGAGATAAAGTTTTCAGTTCTGTCTGATGTATGCAATGCCAGATGTTAGAAACAAACATCAAGGACAGCCCTTATCAAACAAACAACTTTCCCAAGGACATATTTGGTTACTGCAATGTAAATACACATTTCAATGTCTTTGTGTGGGTGTGTGTGTGTGTGTTTGTGTTTGCTAATATAATTATACTGAAGGCAAGTCAGAGTTCATCTAAATAGATATACATATTCTGACCAGATTCCGGAGGAAACTAAGACCACTGCAAAACACCTCAAATTCATAGTGTTATTTAGTTTTGACCATGTATATGTTTGTTTTTTGCATACTCTGTTTACCCACATATTACAGTAACATCGTAAACAACGAGTTTAGACTGACTCATGTGATCATTTTTTTTAAATTGACAACAGCTTGATTTATAGTCTCAGTGTAGGTATTTTGCAAATGTTATTACTGTGCAAGTACAGCCTCCAATCTATGTTTCATTCTCTTTTTTTCAGTAAAATGTGTGTGATTCACTCACTCTGCCTCTTGTAGCCTTGCATGCGAGAAGCATATGGTGGTTAGACAGCATTTCAGACCATATTTAGCACAGCACGAGAAGCATCAGCGTACAACATGATAATATTTCAGCATGTTTGTGCATGGAAAAAAAAACAGACACATGTCATTTCAGGCTCCATGCATCAGGAGGAGGACTGAGTGTGTGTGCCAACAGAGACAGCCCCAGTGCCCCCTTCCACTGCACACAGTTGCGTCCTCTTATATGTCAACTGCAAACAAGTATGGTGCACCACGCCTTAGCTGTCATGGTAGTAGTGCACTGCAGTACAAGCAGTGCATAGGTACCCCTCGTCAAGATACTCTCCCATTTACCTTATGTCAACTCTGGAGCACAGGCAGGTGGACACTGCAGGGACACTTCCTGTGTGTTGATGGTGTCTTTGCCCTGTCTTCCTTTTGCGAGCCATTTGATAGGAATCAACCAAGTTTCCTTCGTCGCTCTCCCTCTTGCATTTGGATCTATGGGTTATCGTGCTCAGTTTTCGATAACAGATGTAACAACATTTAACGTGATGGATTGGGCTCTCTTCGCCTTGTCTCGAGCCTCGATTTGTCTTGAGGAAGGAAAGTCAGGCGACAAGGGCCGAATGGAGGTCTCTTGGCATCTATTTGCTCTTAACTGCTAAGTCATTATGAACTAATACATGTAGATTGTGTTTAGAGAGAGTGATGGCTTATGAAATGAGAGAGGAATTACTGGAGTGTTGTGTGGAGAAGCAGATGTTGTGTGAGAGTTATTACAAGCAGAGATGATCTGTGCAAAGGAAAAGGAGGGGGGAAAACTTGAAAAAAAATGTGTTTTGATTGAAGAGCTATTTGGCTTCGAGACAGGGAGAGAGGGAGACTTCATTTTGGGTCGGGTGGTATTTTTCATGGAAAGGCAGCGCAGGGCTCGTGATGTGATCTGATTTAGCCTGGGGAGGGGAGAGCCTTTTGTGTTACGATGCGACGAAGAGGAGGATGGCACATTGAAGGAGGAAGGAGGAAGCACACTAAAGTGACTCTGACTCTGCCTCGGTTCTATGAGCGGTTCAGCATCCGTGCGTTCAGTAGGCTGCACAGGAAGTCTCTGAACGCCCCTCACGCCATGCCCACATGCTTACACGCTCCATGACACCAGTCAACAAAATCTTGTCCTGGAATTTCAAAGAATGCTCTCCCCAACTCTGACAGAAGTAAAAAAAATTATAATAATAAAATAAAAACTTCTTTATTTTCTTTCTTTCTTCTCTCATTCATCCCTTTCTTAATCTCTCTCATCTCTCTTTGGCTGATGCAGCCTCTAGAGCCACATAGTATAAGGCTTGATTATGTTACGGTCGTGTAAGTATAAAAGAGCCCCCGTTACAGCCAATTATGGAACAGCTTGGATGGAACGAGACGGGGGAAATGTAAGCATCTCCAACAACTTCCTGTAATTTCAATTTATTGAGAGGGAAACAGAGGGTAAAGATTTTGAAATTAGAAGCTATTATGCTCAGGAGAGAGGACTGGGTAGGAGGGGTTTCATAAAATACAGCTGACGAGCTCCAGCAAATTATGCCAGGACCATTACAAAAATCACTTACTTGCCAACCATTCTGTCAGGCCAATTGACTCTAAATGAAAAAATAACAGAAAAGCATATAATGCCTTGTGTGGCAGACGCTGAAAAATGAGGTGAACCGTCCACAAAAGGATTGAAAATATCCCAACCCAAAGGTGGACCGGAATCAAGTATAGCTCTCGAGATATGGATATGAAGGCATGCCGTAAGTAAATGAGTAAAATATTTGTTGTAAATACGTAGGTAAATGTGCATTATTATTATTATTGTTGTTGTTGTTTTTCTGTAAACACTTTCGTTCTGCTCACTCCTGAAGGCACAAGTGATGTTTAGCTACTCATCTGCACACATGAGTAGAGGTCATGATTGAGGATATAACATAGAAACCATCACACTTATCTTTCTCACTCTCTCTCTATCCCTCAGACTAAGTATTCAATTGTTTACATATTATTACAAAATTCTCTCTCTTTCTAAATTCTGTCTCTCGCAGGTTTGCACAATCATTATGACTGAGGAAGTTGCTGGGAGGACAGCAAGCAGCTGCAAGATGTGAGTGTAGCATGCTACCCACCACAGACAAACAGCTCAACTTCATGTGAGTGTAGCATGCCACCCACTACAGACTAACAGCCTAACATGATGTGAGTGTACCATTCTATTTGTAAGAATAGGCGCGCTCTTCTTCCAAAATAAAGGCGATTTTGGGTGCGAGTGTACCATTCTACCCACCTGTGACAGAGTGCCGTCACTACAGATGAGTATATGCTCTGACTGCCATATCATCGAGCCTGGCTCTTTGGCATTGCGGTCAGAGTGCAGGTTTGGTACCCTGTAGACTCGGGGTCAAGGCCGGGTGGGGTGACTGCTCTCTCCCTTCGCTACACCACCACAGACTACCAGCTCAATGTCATGTGAGTGTACCATGTTACCCACCACAGACTACCAGCTCAACGTCATGTGAGTGTACCATGTTACCCACCACAGACTACCAGCTCAACGTCATGTGAGTGTACCATGTTACCCACCACAGACTAACAGCTCAACGTCATGTGAGTGTACCATGCCACCCACCACAGACTAACAGCTCAACGTCATGTGAGTGTACCATGTTACCCACCACAGACTACCAGCTCAACGTCATGTGAGTGTACCATGTTACCCACCACAGACTAACAGCTCAACGTCATGTGAGTGTACCATGCCACCCACCACAGACTAACAGCTCAACGTCATGTGAGTGTACCATGTTACCCACCACAGACTAACAGCTCAACGTCATGTGAGTGTACCATGCCACCCACCACAGACTAACAGGAAGACAGTCAGGACGGTAAACATGGCCCCTGGCTTCTTCTCTCTGGCGTGTCCCGAGTAATGAATAGGGATCTACTGATTAGCAGATAAAACATGATTAATAGCCGTGCTGATTATCGAATCACGGGCCTCAGCGGAATAATCAGTTAATTGATCACGGTGGCTGTGAGGGAGCCTTCGTCTTGGACTGCTGGCAGTTGGCAGTTGCTTGAGAGCTTTGGAGACAGTGTTTATTTATTCTGTCACCCCCGGAGACACGGACAGGACCAAAATAAAGGAGATGAATGTTTTTGGCCAGCTGACAGCATGGAGAAGATCACCTACAGTTGAGATGGCCTGTTCGACAACAGAAGCAAGTTGTGGGGGAGATGTTTACCCAGTCCACAAAGCCACTGGCTATACTGTGTGTAAAAGTAAATTAAAAAACAATAGTCCATAATAATACACTTACAGTATCTAATACACCACCTGCAATGATCGTTATACTCAGTTACGCCCACAAATATAGTAATGTCCGTCCCATAAACGTAACAAACCACTAACATAATACAAATCTGCACTTTTCAAACGTAATAATCTCACAAACGTCATAACTGTTGCCTATCACTAGCGTAATAACTAATTTCCCTTAAACATAACAATTATTATGTTCGCAGGAAGTTATTACGTTTGTGGGAAGGAAATGTAATAAATCACTAATCAGTTATATGAGTATGTTTGTCAATAATAATCACTATCTAATAGAATTTCCTGCCCATCTAATAGTTTTCTTAAGATTCATTCATGTTTAGATTGACTGAGTGTTGTGTATTAAGCTATGTTATACTTCTGGTTAGAGGCCAAGCTGCAAAGTTTAAAAGGCATCTGCTGTTATTTGGCGTGAGTGTGTGAACGCATTTGCGTATGTGTGTGCGTGCATGCATGAGATCCTCCTCACTGGATTTGAGGGTTTGGGTGGACTAGTGTCCCACCACATTGAGTGAAAATGCTTCTGTGCGGTTGGTGCATCTGTGTTTTATGGAAAATGTTGCATTGTTTTAGCTCTACTGTGTAAGAAAGGTCCCCCAAGGATCAACCTAATATCAAATTGATCTGTCATCTTTGCCTTTTTATACAAATTTATATAAAAAAAAAAATCAAAGTTCAGTGTGCTATAGGGTCTATTTTATCACATTTGAGAGGGGCAGCATCTGTTTTATAAAAATGTACTAGCGGTCAAGTTTTACATCACTGTTAAAAATATTATAGAGGAGATCAGAGATGGTACTTCATTTTTGTGGTCTATTGAAAGGCTACATTTGGCAGGCTCTGTCTTGCAAACACATTGTAGATGTACAACAGGGCCAAAAAATTATCCAGTTCTGATAATCTAAGAGAATCTGAGACTGTCGACCTATCCAGTGCTGGATAGGCCGAACTCCCTTGTGCTGGTGGTAGTCTGCCCAATCATCCTGAAGCCAAGCACCCCAGTCCCAACAGTGATGAATTCCCCAATACAAGAAGATACAAAGCCAACACATGGCAGAGGAAACTCTCTGTATGATTAGGCACACAATGAATTCAGACATTCAAGCCATTCTGGCTAAGCTGCAGAATGTTATCATGTAATGGTATACCACGTTTGTCGTTAATTGCAACTTTAAAAAATTGACAACAACTGTCTGATTTCTGACCTTTCTGCTTGGCCCCTAACTATAATCTGGACATAGTACACACAATACTCCGTCAAACCTAAAAGTTAAATGAATTGTAAGGATTTTATTTGTATTAAGTTTGTGGTTTATTACATTTGTCGAAGTAACAACACCATCTGTGTTTCACATAGTCTCAGAATCTACTAAAGCCTTCTCTACCTGTCACAGCATGTCACAACAGCATTGTCCTGACTGGGGTTACAGTCTCAGGTTTTAGCACAATCATGTGGTACAGTCACTTTTGCATTCAGTCACTTGGTAGATGCCTTTATGTAGAGTAACTAATGAGTGGGATATACTCCAAAAAAAAAAAAAAAAAAAAAAACATTGAAAGCAAAGTGCGATAAAAACCAGCCTTCAGTTTCACACTTTAACTTCAATAGCGCAAATTGAGATATTGTTTCAAGTTTGCAACGTGACAGTGGCATTTGACAGTGGCATTTGGTTTTAGCCTCGAAGGTGTCTCCAGTTTAGCTTTGATTTAAAGTCATCCACTTGGTGATTGTCAGGCCGTTTCCTATGTCTTTTCAGAGGCATGAAGTTCCTACTCCATTTTTACAATTCCCAAATTCCCAGTAAAATATATTGGCCATAACCAGATCAGGACGATTCGATTAAGGTTTTCTGATCCTCTCACATTTAAAAAAGAAAGAAAGCTGGTGTCAGTGCAAGTGCGGCTCCCCCTGTTTGAACCTCTGATTACATGTTCCGTGGTGGTGGCTGTCACTGTGCCCCAGCATATCCCCCATACTCCCCTGCATATGATAGACTATTAACATCACGCCAGCCAGGCCCATTGTGCTCCACCTCACCTCTGGGAATTAGATATGAACAAAGGACACAGATACTCCTACGGGGGGGGGGCAGAGGTAGCGGTGGAGGAGTGGGGCAGGAGAGAAGGAGAGGGCCAGGGGGATGGGGGGGTGCAATGGTGACATCCTCTGTTCAAAGCCTACACCTCCCTATTGTCTGTGATGCCAAAGGTCTCTGGTGAAGGCAACTCAAAATGCCCTGGATGAGCAGAGAGCACAGTTTTCATTATGTGTGACACACTCTCAGAGAGTCATTCACTGGGATAAGGAAATAAAGGGAAGAAAAATGATGAACGATTGGGAGGTGTGAAAATGTTTATGTGTTTGTGCTGGAGTGCATATTATATATGTGTGTGTATGTGTGTGTGTGTGAGTGAGTTCATGTTCACGTATGCATGCGTGTGTATGCTTGAAGTGTGGAATTTTTTTTTATTGCGTACATGTAAGCAAATGTGTGTGTATGTATATTTCTGTGTGTTTGTGTGTATGTGTGTGCATGTCTGCATGTGTTACTCGGGGGCACAGAGGGTTTTATTAAGTATTGAGCTGTGGGCTGTGTGTGTGTGTGTGTGTGTGTGTGTGTGTGTGTGTGTGTGTGTGTGTGTGTGTGTGTGGGTGTGTTTGTGTCATCATAAACTGTTACTTTGTCACAAGAGCACAGCCTGGTCTGTGTGTTCTCATCCACGAAGCACCCTGAAAGAAGGCTATTAACATTTGAAGAGAGCGCAGAAAAAAAGCGCCTAATTGGTGCACCAGTGATACTACAGGGCAGATATTCTGAGAAAATCCCGGCTACTGAGGGCCATTAATTAACCTTAGCGCAATGATTACTACTTACATTAGAGAAGAATACATTATGGAAGACAGGGCCTTTCCCTGGCACTTCAGAGGGTCTGGTGGATAGCCCTGCCCCCGCTTGCCACGATATGTTAACCAGGAAGCAACTAATTAGATGTCAAAAATTCATAAGGCCCCTCTTTAATATTGCATATCTATCCCGGCCTGTCACTTCAAAACAAGGGATTGCATAAACAGAGCAACCGCAACACAAAACCCCAGCAGGAATGTTGGAGCAGGAGGACGAACATGGGGGATGAAGGAGGAGGTGGAACAGAGAAATCACAAAAAAGAGAAAGAAAGAGAGAGGGAGGGAGAGAGAGGGAGGGAGAGGGAGAGAGGTAGAGGGAGAGAAGGCAGTAGATAAAATAGAGAGACAATCAAAGAAAGTTCCTTGATAAACCCTGGAGAATGGCACCTGTGGAATATGTAATCTTACAAATTCTGACGGAGGGCCAAGAGGAGAGCAAAGACAGACCGAGAGAGAGAGAGAGAGAGAGAAAGAGGAGAGAGACAGAGCGAGCATGAGAGAGAGAGAGCATGAGAGAGAGAGTGAGAAAGAGAGAGAGAGGAGAGAGCGAGCATGAGAGAGAGGAGAGAGCGAGCATGAGAGAGAGTGAGAAAGAGAGAGGAGACTGAGAGAATGAGAGAGAGAGCAAGAGAGAGCTCATCTTAATATGGTAGACCACAGCAGGGGCTGCGTTCAATCACCAGTGTCATCTAGGGTGTATGTGTGTGTGTGTGTGTGTTTGTGTGTGGGTACATGTTTGTATGTACAGGAGCTTGGTGGTGGGGGTGGCGATGAAGGGTGAGGTTTGGACTCATAGAGGGATGGGAAATAAAGGGGCCCCCAGGTCCAGGTTAGGGGGGACTGACTTATCAGAGGCGCTGGCAGGTAAATAGTAATTTAGTATGCATGCACAATGAGTGCTACAGTGTGGCTCGACACAGGCCGACAGACAGGTCGATGATGAGAGGCAGCGCTATTGTGGGATCCGTCAGGGTAGGGTTTTTTTCTTTTTAAATATGGCTACCCCTCTCTCAAGTGATGGGGTGCTGATGGTTCATGGCAGGGCCTCCTGTTGTAAGTCACTTTGCATAAGATGTGAGGGAACAGAAGTGTCATGCATTATCTGAGCACTGGAGCTGCTCTAAAATGACTTTTCTCCCTTTTTTCCCTCCCTCCCCAGTGCTTCATTTTAGTCTCAGAAATTGAAGAAAAAGCAGATGTTCTATTTTTTTTCCCCCTCACCAACGTTCTATTAAGATCAGGTAGTCAATCCAACAAGCCATCTTAACTGCCAAGTACAAGTGTGTTCCCTCTGCCGCGCACACACATCTTAGTGACAGTCTCATCACATCCACCGGGTTACTATTGTGACACAACTATGGTACCATGAATAGTGAAATACCTCCAGTTGGCGGTAACCAACTGAACACTATTGTACTCACAGGTCTTGGTGAAGAACATCATATCAAGCTTGTCATCTTGTGATTTGCATGAAATGATGTGTTATGCCTGTTGTATGCGTCACTGTAAATCCAATCCAAGTGATCCAATTGTCTATCTGTAGTAACATGTATTGTATGAATTTCCCCTTCCAGATAAAGTTACTATTACCTGTGGAAGACCATTACGCTAAGGCTAAAGGAATGAAGTAATGAGTAATGAGGTTATCAGTTAACAAGATGACCAGATGGTGGTGTGACTGTGCCAAATACGTGGAGTGACTTTAGCCGTGCACCCTTATGGCAAGACGGTAGGCAGATAGTTATATCTAAGCCAGCAATGTACTTAGTCTGTGGGCCCAGCAACATCAGCAATGACTTTGAACAAGACCTGGGTATCTAATTTGGGGCGTCGTGAAACAGTGACTTGCAAGCGGATGATTCGGGTTCGATTCTTGATGGCTGCAGGGTGTCTTTGTAAGTTGCTTTGGATACAAATGTCTGCAAAATGCCTGACCTTTACCCTTTCGATAGTTATGCCAGCAGTGCAGTCAGAAAAATCAACAATGACATTGAATTAGATATGATTATTTATGTAGTCATGAACTTTGATTTTTGACCATAGATAAGAGTGAAAAAGGACACTGTGGTGACACCGGTACGTTTCCTGCATTTGAACGACCGTGGTGGAGTCCACGGCAGTCTGAGTCTGAAGAGATAGAACTGTCTTTTGCACTTCCTGGTGCCGGCGAAATTATTGAATTCTTCTCACAGACCCACATTTGATCAGCATTTACGTCTGTTGACAAAACTTTACAGCTGACCAGAAGTAACATCAATCACAGTCTTTTCAATGAACTCAAAACTGGGGGACTGGAGACATTTTAGTGCTGTAATGTGTCTGACGGGGAAAAGTGGGGAAAGGTTGTAAATGAGCACCGTATATCTGTCGTCTGAGAACAGCTCGCACACATGCATATTTCAGAGGAATAAAACAAGAATTAGGGACTCTCACAAGCTTGTCAGGTTGTTGAATCTTGCTTTTGAGGTTTAAAAAAATTAATCTTGAAAGAAAGTTCCCTTGAGAGCTGTCAACTACCCTGAAGGCTGAGGCCTGCAGTGGGGATGGTAGACTCGCTTAAAAGTAATTATGTTTTACTATCTAACATCAGAATTCAATGGATTCTGTATTAAGCCATAGCATAAAAGACAAGTGTAACTTTCTGGCTGAGAGCCATATTTTTTACTGAAGCTTTAACGTACCTCAGTATATACTGACATTTTTTTTTCTCTGCATACATCTAACCTTTCTTAAACGTCTCAGTTTCTCATCTGCCTTAATCTATAAACCTGCACAAAGACATATATCTGTCCTGCATATGTGTGTTAAATCTCAGTTGAATGAAGTGACACCTTCTGATTCTTGGTCACTGGAGCAAAAGATTGGCCAGCTACCCCAGTGAAAGGTCACATTCCTTTTACCCCACCATGCCCTTGTACTTCGCTAGGGACGTGTGCACTTCCCTTTTCACTTGAACTGTATTGGTCTGGATTTTTTTCATTTTTTTTTTATTCACTTTGTCAGAAATAGTTTGTTAGTAAATACAAAGTTATTCTTAATTCAGTATGTAATTACGCATTCTAGCATTACACATTAGGCCTCCAATCAGAAACCTTTCCATTTTAAACTAGGAGTTTGTATGAGGGCATACCACACATGTAAATATAAATGACATGGTATGGTAATGAAGGTGACATTGTTTGTATACACCATATTACTGATCACTGATTAATGGTTGATAGTTTTTATTTATTTATTTTTTATTTACCATTGCCAAAAAAATAAAACCTTTGCAGGAAAAGTAAATAAAGAACCCTCGGTAGAACTTCAACTAATTAAATCTCTTACCTTGAGGACCGTGTTTAGATATGAAGACAGTAGATAATAAATAAAAAAATACAAAATAAATAAAGAAATAGAAAGGTGAGCAGCGCTAGTCATGGTTTAATAAACATGGCTGTCCATATTTTGTTTATTTGGGGAGATAATCAGTCCTTCCGAGCATTGCAGCCTTATCTC
>NC_045165.1:19183659-19188659 GCF_900700415.2 Clupea harengus
CAATCAAACACAGGAGATTATTTCAAATAAGTGTCTTACATCGGGCCACGGTAAACATGTTTGGCACTCATCGCGCCGCATGCTCATCCCAGTAAGTAAAATTAATGTCACATATTACAGGAAAGCGCTGTACCCTGTCGGAGAGATAAGAAGGAAATAGACCGAGCCAATATGCACCTCACAAATACTCCCATGTGCTGCACAAAATGCACTGAGTTGAAATGAATAAACAAATACAAGTCTCACAGCTGAAAGCTGTGGAAGCTCCCAAATTTCTTATTTTTTTCATGTAAGTTAATATGTGTGGTGGACAGTTGTGTTTTTCATAAAGTTCAGTAATGCACTATTTGAAGACTAGTTTTCTGCTCGACTGCTGCCACTAAACTCACTACAGCAACACCTCGTCTTTAAGAGTGTGTCCATTTTATAAAAAAATAAAAATTCCTCCAGAATACACACACAGGTACACAAAGTGACATGCGGGAGATGGAGCTGAACACAAACACTGCATTGTGTTGTATGTGTGTGTGTTTGTGTGTGTGTGTGTGTGTGTGTGTGTGTGTGTGTGTGTGTGTGTGTGTGTTTTTGCATGCGATGCGTGTGCATGTTTGTGTTAGCCTGTGTGTGCGCGCGCGTGTGTGTGTGTGTATTTGTGTATGTCTACGGATAGAGAAAACCAATCAGTCACTCCATCAACTAATCCCTCCCTGAAGCGCATCTTCACTCCCCCAGAACTTTGTGCTTTGTGCAGTCTGAGAAGACATGTAGAAAACACTCTACAAACACTTTTAAGTCCATTTATACATTCCTTTGCCTTGCATCTGGAATAATTTCACTTTAACACACTCACTCACACACACACACACAAACACACACACTCACCTGAAGAAAAAAAAAACACTGTAATCCTTGATTTTGAATGGAACCAGGTTTGCTGCCAAGATAGAAGATCAGAAGATGGAAGATGGGGAGAGATATGTGTGAGTTCAGGAAGGAGTGAGCAAGCAGCTTTACATTTAATCATGTTTCACTTAATTATCATTTTAGTGCATGACCGCGGTACGAGGAGGGCTACTCACTCCGCCGTTCCCCCAGAACCGCGGGAGCAGTGAGCTGCGAGACGATAATGAAATAAGTTCAGATATCACGCGCGACCAAAATAGACCTGCTCTGTTGCACCACGGACTTCATTAAGGATATCACTCTGTAAACTGAACAATTACTAAATTCCGTGGCTTCTAATTCTCCGCAGTCCCTGGTGTTGTCCATACTGAGCGGCGCAGTGTGAAGGGGAGTCAGATGGCGCAGACACCTCTCCTGCTGACCTCTGATTTAATTATCAGCCTTTAATATAGCTTAAAACGCACCCACCGAGACAGTGCTTCAACTTGATGATTTGCTCACGTTGAGAAAAAAGTTCGAACACGCTTTGAGTGTGTGTCTTGTACGTGTGTGTGTGCGTCTGTAATGACAGCTCTGAGCGTGAGGTGGCTTAAGAGGTGCCATAAGTGTGTGTGTGCTTGAGTATGTATGTGCAAGTATGTCTGTGTGTGAAATAACAGCTCAGGTTGTAGAGGTACCTTGTGTGACCGTGTATGTGTGCGTGTGTGCGTGTGTGTGTGTGTGTGTGTGTGAAGGATTGGTCTGGCGTTAAGGATGTGAGAGGTTGGTGTGAGAGTGGGTGAATGCTCTTCATTAGTGGGTGTGTTAATGCTCTCACCACTAGGCAACACCTCCTCCTGCTCCTGGTGTCAAGTGCAGGTGTTTCATTTTAAGCTTATAACTATGCTAATGGCTGGAACGGCACGTTTAAGGATGTCGTAAAATAATGAAAAAACTCTCACCTTAAAGGAATGGCACTACTGTGCAATGTGATCTCTTCATTACCTGGGCCAGTGTACTGCCACTGTGAGACACATAAACACACACACACACACACACAGACACACAAACAAAGAATCACAAATAAGGAAGAGAAATAAGAAAGACAAAGACAGAAGGGAGCATATCTGTTCAAATGAAGGCCAGATAAAGATCTCATCTGCAAATGGTAACCATACAATGGCTCACAGATCAGCGACAGAAGGCATGCTTGTGTTGGGGTGAGGAGGTTCCTGCTCACTGCTGGAGGCTGGGGTGTCCGGGCACCGAACTCTCTCCCTCTCCTGGGTGTGGGCCGCAGCCCTGTCGTCGCATGAGATTTACACTCTCTTCATCGTGCATCTACACACTGCAGCGCCAAAGTTAAGTCATCTGATAATTAAATCCGTGCTGTGGAATCCCTCTGAAGTGCCTGTCATCAGTGTGCACTGAGATTGAGATGCATTTCACCCCCAACCACACTCACACACACACATACACACACACACACACACACACACTCACACACACACATACTCACACACACACACACACACACACACTCACACACACATACATGCAGACATGCAGAGCACACACATGTGCACATCTGCATAAAATGTACAGGACACGGATATATAGGAGATTATAAAACATGGATTTCAACACGTGTACACACAGAGACACACACACACACGCACACACTGATGCCGATGCTGTGCTTTGAAATGCATTATTTAAATCCACTTATGTTTCCATCTCCCACTGGTTAGCGCTTCAACATCTCTGCAAATGCTGCTATCCCTCTGGCACGTGCTCTCCGTCCAATCCCTCTTCCCGGAGTCACAATCTGGAACTGATCCGGCCCTGATCCGGCCCTGATCTGGTCAACACCTGAGTCCTCTGCGTTACCTCATTCCATTAAGGCTCTGTTTATGTGTGTGTAAAACAATGAAAAGAGGAAGAGAAGAAGAAGAGGATGAGAGAAGAGAAAGAAGAAGAAGAAGAAAGAAGAACAAGATAAAGAGGAGAATGACAGCAGAAGAGAAAGAAAAAGAAGAAGAAGATGATGAGAGAAGGGAAAGAAGAGAAAGAAGAAGAAGAAGAGGAGACTTTTTCCCATTAGTGAATGTGTGCCCCCCCCCTGCTCAGACGGGGAGCCATAGACTCAGTGGAGTCATCAGTGCTATGCGAAACATCTGCCCCACTCTTCTGAATGACTGCCCTGGGGTACCATTAGAGTTCTACAGCCCCTGAACAGAACAGCCCCATTGAACCCGGGTTTGTGAAGACAGAATCAACAGAAACACCACACGCAACCTCACAGCTAAACTCCTCTCCTTCTCAAGGCATTCACAGCAGATGACTGAATAATATAGCTACATCTCCTGCCTTCTGTGACTCTATGAAAACTACGGAGATGCTGTGGGCATAATTGAATACTAGATACTAGATGTATGACTGGACCACAAGCACAAATGTGCAGGGAAAGAAATAAGAGGTCATGGGGTCACTTGAATGCAGTCTCATCTCCGCAAAACACATTCCAGACTAAGAAAGGAATACATTTGTAATGTCACATCATAATTCACCTGCTGCTCAGGTATATGTTTTTAATAAATATTCACACAGGTGGTAGCCACTCACTATTTACATGAAATAACTGAGAGGTTTGAGATATGTATTTTTTACACTCATAAAATCCTTCATCGCTAAAAAACAAAGGTAAATCCCATATCTGTAGCCACTCCAGCACACAGCTGAGAGGAAGAGGAGACTTATTTTCACACAACACAGTGGAGCATCTGTGTGATCCTACAGCATATAAACAAACTAGGGGCTAATCTTATTTGTACATCACTCTTGTGATCCTTCACAGCGATTTATTTCTCTTTTAGCCGTGACAACTGAGGGCATGGTGTGTCTCCCAAGCCAAGTATTTTGGCCAGCGGGCGCGCAATGAAAGATTTATGTGTGGAGATGGTGCCAGGGGTGAGATCGTCGCTCTCCCCCCGTTAAGTGCCATCCGCACAGGCACAACAAAATAGTTAACACCACCCCTGACGTCTGCGTTCAGGGCTAGAACGTGTGCTATTTTATCACTATTTTGACAGATAATAGTTGCTTTGTTGTGATCTGAGCTCTGCTACTTTGAGGCAATAGCTTGGTATCTCTTATCAAATCTCTGAAAAATTCTAAAGAAGATTCAACAGTCAGTGTTTTCTTCATTATTATTATCGTTGTTGCTGTTGTTGATGTTGTTGATGTTGTTGTTGCTATTATTGTTGCTATTATTATTATTATTTTAATTTTTATTATATTTTCCCATATTCCGATATGTTTCCCAATGCCACGCGGAGGACTGTAGTGGCTTCTTCCTCTTCCTCTACCAATAAACATGGGAAGTCAGCACACTTAAGTGTGTGTGTGTGTGTGAAGGCATATGCTGTGTGAAGTGTGTGTTTGTGAGTGTGTGTGTGTGTGTGTGAGGGCACTGTGGAGGGCGTGTGTAGGGCGCCCGGCACACAAGCGATGGCGGCAGAGGTCACGGGTGTGCCAGAGTGGGGGCGCCGTTGCGTGAAGGCACAGGGAGTCAACTTTACTGTTTACTCCCACAGAGTGACACGTTGTTTGTCAACATGTAGCACGCTTATTATATATTTAAAGGACCTTTTGAAATGATTATGAGCTTTTGGCCCAGCCGCTTCAGAGCGGGGAGAGAAGGAAGGAGAAGAAGAAGAAGAAGACACATCTCAAGAGCTAAACAAAGAGAACAAACACAAGAGGAAAAACAGCATGGGGGATGGGGGGGGGGTTGGATGTGTTGTTGTTGTTTTGTGCTGTCAGTTACTTCATTTTGTCGACAATTTTTTAACTCAAAGCCTATTTGAAGTCCAGTAAACATAGAGTTAAGCAGCGCAGGCGAGCTCACTGAAAGAATGTCAGAGGCAAATGCATTTGATGTCCTCTGTGGCAGCCATTACAAGGGACGTATGATTAGCAGTAATAATGAATTTTACACACGCATAAAGAGAGAGGGAGAGAGAGAGAGAGAGAGAGAGAGAGAGAGAGAGCGAGGACAAGATCCGGCACAGCTCTTGAGGATTACTGTGTAACATCGTAGAGGCTAAGAGAGTGCT
>NC_045165.1:19196159-19221159 GCF_900700415.2 Clupea harengus
TCTGCTCTCTGAGACAAGTGATATCTGAATAATGTTGATATTAAGTCACTCCATCTTAATCGGGCAGAGAAACTGTTGGCATATTAAAAGCCATTAATCCCTCAGTAAATATTAGATCTTTAATATTGTCGCTGTGAAAAATGCTCTGAAAGAATACACAGAGTTGTTGACTGTCGGTATAAGACTCTGTGATGAAAATAAACTGCTGAATTCATGAATTCATTACATTTTCTCTGTAATCACAAATGGACAGAAAACTAAATGTCCCTCTGTTTTAGACTGTGGTGACTTCTGTCGGCTTCTCAGTAACTGTAAATATTAATGAAAATAAAAAACAAGTCTGTACTGCCTGTATCTGTAATTGTGGTACTTGATAGTACTCCGTGCTTAATGGATACAAACGATATGCTTACACTTTGGGGATTTTCCATTCAAACGTTCCCATTCCAAGCATGCAATTACACTTTGCAGTAACGTATTCCTTACTGAGGCTACTCCTCTGAAAACAACTGTGAAAAAAAGCCATTTGTAAAAGACAATGTTTACCTTTGTTTTTGTTAGTAGCTTACTGTGCTCAGACCTAACAGAGCCATCATGTTGGGGTACACAGGTAAGCTGCAGTGATAGTTGTAGTAACAGTGACCTTTGGTGATCACATACACACACACACACACACACACACACACACACACACACACACACACACACACACACACACACACACACACACACTGGGAAAGCAGGTAAGCTGCAATGATAGTTGTAGTAGCAGTGACCTTTGCCATGGAGTCTCTCCCCAGCGTTCCTCCTGGCAGCGGAGGGGAAGCGAGGCTGCTCTGTGTTAAGACTTCAACAGCCCTGCGCTGAGTGCTGAGTAAGACCTCTTCACATGTGACGGCCAGTTGCTGACATTTCCCAGGAGCCTTTGGGGCTCTGCGTGTGGAAGGTTCTGGAAAGCAGGTCGTTCAGTGGTTCAGATGCATTTTCACACACACACACACACACACACACACACACACACACACACACACACACACACACACACACACACACACACAGATGCAAACACAGACACACAGACAGACACATACACAAAGGGCCTCCCAGCATACGGGTCAGACCTGATTAAGCCCCCCCAATGAATTCCAGGGCGATAATGCTGCTCTTTGCCTGGTCTGGATTGAGTTAGAGCCATGGTCTGCCAAGCTTGCTCACAAGGGGGGGGGCAGAGTCTCTGAACAGCCTTTGTGGGTCTGCCTGTGGTTGTAGAGTCAGCAGAAAGCTCCCCCCCCCCCCCTCATATCTGCAGATGAAGTGAAGCAGCAGCCATGGCAGCATTTTGAAATACGCTCGCTAAGTGTGCGTTTGGGGAGAGAGCGAGTGTTTCTAATTGAAACTGGACTGATGTGAGAAATGCGCTGAAGGATTGCTGAAGGCAGCCTTGGACTGATTTACGGCGGTGTCATGAATCTCTTTAGGACAGGTTACTTGGACAGATGCACTGACACAACCCTTTTTTTCCTTCTATTTCAGCGGCCTACCCGCAACGGTTCCCATGAAGCTGAATGTATGTGATTTTGTCTGCTCAGGCATTGGATAATGAGTGTCTGTGTGTGTGTGTGTGTGTGTGTGTGTGTGTGTGTGTGTGTGTGTGTGTGTGTGTGTGTATGTCCCCTCTGAGCCAAGAGGAGAGTAAACACTCGGCTAATCGCCCTCATAGGAAACATCACTCTCTTTTTTGTTTGGTTTGTTTTTCGGAGGGAGGGGTGGTGGGTGTTGGTGGAGAGGGGAGGTCAAGGTCCAGTGTTCTCTAAGCACTGTCCCTCGGAGCCCTGATCCGCGTCTGTCACTGTCCACTGACGTCTTCCTCTGAGTCGAGCGTCCCCTGGCCACGCCGATCGTCCAGCACCTGATACACGAGCAGCCGCTGCCACGCCACACACACCCCGGCCGCCGCAAACACAAAATAACCTGAAACTAAAAAGGCTCATGACAAATCTGTGCCCTCTGTGCTTGTGTTGACATTGCTCTGGTCACGGCTAACCAGTAGCATGATCCGCAGCCCTTTTTTGCTTGCTTGTTTATTTGTTTGAGTGTGTGTGTGTACACATGTGTCTCTGTGTGTGTGTGTTATGTGTGTGTGTGTGTGTGTGTGTGTGTGTGTGTGTGTGTGTTATGTATGTGTGTGTGTGTGTGTGTGTGTGTGCGTGTGTGTGTGTGTGAAGGGATGATGCACAATGAGCAAAAGTGACAAGTGGAAATGTAAAGAGAGGATCGGTGCACTTTATGGGTCGTGATGCTGTGGCAGAGGATACTGTGCCTTTGGTTTACTGTTGACGACCTAAATATGCTCTTGTTTGCATGTTGTTGCAGAGGCTGTTATCGAAAAGAACATGTCACCATAACCCTTAAATGTACTGCAACGGCACCAGCAGTTTTTAAGGGGGCAAGTGACAAAAAAGACTTTACTTAAATACATATAAATATCAGACTTGCACTGGCTGGATGGATACTGACTGTGTTAGCATTACAGAGCTAATGAGGATGTAAGTTATAAATGACATATTTATTGTCTCTCCACATAAGAGAGATGTATGATACTAATAAGTTAAATGATTCTTGACTTCAGTAATGATCTTCAATCAATTTTCAGATCAGTCCTTCAGTCCTATTTTCATTTTCAAAACACTCCCTCTTAGTGTACAGTATTAAAAGATATACGCCAATTCGCTTCAGTCTCACCGACCTGTAGCCTTGAAGCTTCAGCTTCAGATCTGTATTACACTCCATGTCACTAAAGTCACAACAGCGATTATTGTGACATAAAAAATATTTCACTTCCAACCCTGACACTCACCTTTTATAGATTTTCATTTTCTCTCTTTTTGTCTCCCTTACACACTCTCTATGATCACCCGTGCCACATGCCCTGTGTGTGTGCTTAAGGTGGTTTCTGTGCTTGCTCCGTGAAAACTCAACTTAAAAACTCAGCTTGAAAGTGAGGCTGACTGCAGTGTGTGGGCCACAGCGTGAGCCAGGTGACATCACCTCTCTTCTCCCAGGGTCACAGCTGTGTCACAACTCTCACACAGATGTGTCCCTGCACTTTGTTGGTTCCTTCCACTTTGTCTGGTACACAGATTTCCCCCCAGCTCTGACAATGACATTCAATAATGCAAAGTGGACTAACCTTCTTAAACAGCATTCTACACTCAGACAAGCTTCAAGTATGGCTTCTCATGAGACAGTATAATATAATTTAGCATAAAAACATTTCAGGTAATAGATATCCATTAATGAAAACTACTCTCTCCTGTTCTCTGTATATTGCTTCTACTTAATATTACCTATGGGTCTGTACATGTAGCACCACAAAGGGAACCTCTGGTGCTGCTCCAAATGATCCCTGTGCCACATATTCCTAATGAATTTCTCTGTGAACATGGGCGCTTGTGGCTCCTGCACAGGGTGTGATTGCTAATGAGAGGACAGTTTTATAGTGGAAAACACTGAAGATCTTCCCTTCTCATTTGGCCCCCTCTAGCCCCGTAGATATGGCAGGTAGTCTTTGATCAGGGCTGCTATGCCGTTTGAAAGAGTCATTTGGTGTTGGACACACACGGCTTTACAGATTGTTAAATCCTGGAGTCCCCACTTGTATATGTTATGATCAACTTTAAAAGGGAATATATAACTAACACCAATTGACCCCAATCTAGGTTTAAATCAAACGGCAAGACCAAAGTTATTGTTCAGTCTTACATTTTTGTGACTTCATACAGGAGATCCAATTAGGGTGTGTTGGTATGGTAAGGTATGACATATATGCTGTGCTAATGCTTAAATGCTAATCCACTACTACATCTAATTTTTGAAACTAAACTTAATTCTTACTAATTCAACATAACATCATATTAGTTAAGGCATGGTTGATATTGGCTACATCTTCCACATGGCAATAGTAATGTTAAGCCTGTTTTTCCCATTCAGATTTATTTTGCTCAAAAAACACAACAGGGTTGGTGTTTGGACCAGAAGCAATGATCACAAGTGCACCTAACATGCACATACACAGCAGCATAACCACCTTTGATGCTCTCTCTCTCTCTCTCTCTCTCTCTCTCTCTCTCTCTCTCTCTCTCTCTCTCTCTCTCTCACACACACACACTCACAACACACATACATACACACACTCAAATACACACATACACACACACCCACTCACACACTCAGACATATACAGACACACACACACAAACACTCACACAGACACACACACAGACACACTCACACCCACACACCTAACAGGTTTGCACTCCCACCCGGTGCCGAAGCACAAAGTGCCATTAATCCCATGCCTCATTGACATGCGGCGACAGTTTCTTGGCTGCTGCTTCAGCGCGGTTGACAGTCGTGGTCACCCCATACCAGACCTCACCTCCAGTCGGGGCCAGGATAAAGCCAGCATGATTGATTGGAGTGGCTTTATATTCATTCATTAGCCAGGCCCTGTCAGACAAGCCCTGGCAGGTACCTTCATGTACGCCAGCTCTTCATCCTGCTGCGGGTGGTCCTGGGGCTCACTCTCCACGTCTTATTAATGACATTTTAGACATTAATATTGCATGGATTAAGGACACCCTATCTCCTTTGTCCTGGTGACAAACTCTATACTGTTTTAAAGCATCTCTCTCTCACGCTCGCTCTCCTTCTCGCTCACTCGCTCTCTCTTTTCCCCCACCCTTCCCTCTCCCTCTCTCTTCCCTCTCCCTCTCTCTTTCCATCCTTCAGACCTGTCTGTTCCCCCCCTTCTCTCTGTCTCCCCCATCCTCTCTCACCTTCTCTCTTTCCTTCTTTCTCACTCTCTCTCTCTCTCTCTCCCTCTCTCCCGACCCTATTTCCATGTGTCCGCCACTTCCTGTCCCTCAGAGGACTGGTCCACTAATGCAGTCGGTGGCAGAGTGGCAGAGCGAGAGAATCATACACATTATTACATTTTTATCCCTGTTACCACTGTAGAAAGTCTCCCTTCTGTGCTCCCCCTCTTTTAATACACACCAGAAAATCCCCCAGTGCACATGAACCATGTCCAGTAAGAGATAAAGAGAGAGAGAAAGCGAGGGAGAGAGAGTAAGAATCAAAAAGAGGTGGCCAAGGGGGAAGGGATGTGGGTCTGAATTGTCATGTCCCTGACATATCCACAATCAACCCAGGTGTCCTTCTGCCTCGCAGGTTCTCATTTTCCTGCCCCATGCTGTCGGATGAAGCTGCCATGCGGTGGCATTTGCCGGCAGCTCGCGGAGTCAGGCCTTGCCGGCGCGAGCCGTCTGATCCGCCGTCTGTCCGCTGGGAGCCAACGGAAGGCCACGGAATCCGAGGGGGAGAACAACCCGTGGGTCTGATGTTGACATTTCTCAAAGTTAGTTATGAGACACAGAGTCGACAATGATCGGAAAGATCTGTTTATGCGCAACGCAGGAATATGGGCTGTGTGCGTCTGCTTTCTATATTACGTAATGCAGCAGGATACCAATGGTGAATTATGTGTTAAATCTACACACTAAATGTAGGTACAGTATATCTGACTTTTTGAAGCGCAAAGTTTTTTTTCTCAAAACATTCTAACAGGAGGCAACAAGAACTGTTTGACATGGTGCAGAAACACAGAGATTTTAAGAATATTTATGTTGGCATTGAGAACACATTAACTCAACATACTGTAAGTAATTACAGTAGCCACAAGACACATGCAAAATATGCCCAGATTGCTTTGTTAGGGGACTTACTACCATATGAATAACCATGGCCTGGAATGACAGTTTATACAAATCATTTAAAGTGATTTTTGAATAATTGCAGTCCAATGCATTACAGATCATTTAGCAGGCCTTAAGTGGAAATGGTAGTTCTACACTAGATTGTTTCTGGACACCCTTTATCAGATCAGCTCCTTTGTGTAGCTAGAACCAAATAGGTTTCCTGGTGATGTTATCTCATGCATAATAATTGCAGAAAGATCCCTTTACAAACCGCACAATGGGCTGAACTTCGATAAGAAGAGACTGTGCTCTCTGCTATCTGCTGAGTGCCAGGTCAGGGCCAGAGGTGACTCCCGGGGGGGAAACACAGGACACACAGGACACAGCGTCATGTCCAGACCACGTTTAGCTGAAATACAGAGCCTTCAGAGGGATGTGGAAGGACTGGAGTGGAGAAAACACAGAGCACACATGGGGATGGAGATATACAGGGAAAGAGCTGCTTGACAAACAACAATGAATTGGTGAGGAATTTATGCAGAACCTGTTAACAGTGCCCTGTTTGAGAAGAACCAGTCTTGATGTTGTTCTCTCTCTCTCTCTCTCTCTCTCTCTCTCTCTCTCTCTCTCTCTCTCTCTCTTTCTGTCCCAGGCTTCCCTTAAACACAGACCAGTGTTTATTACCATTAGACGCTCTTCAACTCTGCAGCCAAAGATTTGTGGCATCTTTCCAGGTACTCCTCAGTCTGTTCCATATGGAAACGGTTCTTTTTATACACGACGCCCCCCAACCACCCACCCCACTTCTCCATCCTCTCCACCCTCTTTCCCTCCACTACACTATGTGTCTCCTTTTGTAGATTGCTGCCATTGCAACTTCAAAATGGCTTTAGATCCCTGAAACCATATTGGGGCTGGAATGTGTGTGCGTGTGAGTGTGTGTGTGTGTGTGTGAGTGTGTGTGTGTGTGTGTGTGTGTGTGTGTGTGTGTGTGTGTGTGTGTGTGTGTTTGTGTGTGCGCTATGCACTGCGGCCAGTCCTCATCGTGAGAGCGTGCCCCTGAACTCAGCAGGTGGCCAAACACTCTCAAATGAAATTCATGAGGGAATAGCACAAGATGGGGAGGGCAATGCCTTTTTAATGTGCCACATCATGAATATTTGCATATATTTCATAATAAAAAAACCCATATACATTTCATCCCATCTTTTGAATGACTGAACTGTGTGTTAATGTTAAGGGATGCATTTTACTTAATATGTGAATATATGCATTCTTGAGCATGTGTGAGACATCATTATGTGCCTGTATGGAGTGTGACAGACAGAGAGAGAGAGAGAGAGAGAGAGAGAGAGAGAGAGATAGATATGTGTACATGTGTTGGCAGAAATCTGAAGTTTGTTTGACACTCTGAGGGTTTCAGCAGTAACATGCCTAATATAACACGTTCACCATCACAGCACCTCCGATTCCATCTCTCTTACCCTGTTGGTGGGGTCCCACACAGCTCCTATCAGTGGGACGTTTGACTGGTCGGGAGCCCTGCTCCGCCGCCCTGAAAGAGCATGAAATATTCAACACCATTAAAAGAGGCTGCTGCTTTCACCACAGCTATAAAATGTCTCAAGGCCAGAGAAGATATATAACTCATTCATACCCGCACCCGGGGCCTATTAATTACCTGGATGTGCCCTGCCTCAGTTACTTGTACACTTCTCAGTGTACACCCCCCCACCCCTTCCTTCCCCATTGGACCAAGGTGGCATCCTCCAAAGTCTCCTCTGAGATGAGTCCTAATTAATGCTCTGTTACCGATGTAATGGTGACTTCCTGAGGGAGAAATTGGCGAAGCTCCGAAATATTAGTTTCACGCCTACACCGTAAACAATAGTCCATCTTGCGGAATGAAGACAGGGTGAGAGTTTGACTGGAAAAAGGAAAAAAAAAAGTGCAAAGGTAAAGAGATCCGTCAGCAGGGAGTCATTCACCAGATCAATCATGGACTGTGGAAAACTGTCTAAGCAGCCAAGGGAGAGGAGTGTCTCTATTTAAAAAAAGTAAGGAAAAGCATGACTAAATTGCAGAATCACATCCAGCCTTCCAAAGTTTAAAATATTTTTGGTATGCTCAGGTAAGTACTTTAGGATGGCTTAGCTTGAAGTATTATCCATTCAAACTTTTAAAGATTCATTTGAGGGTAAAACGTGTGGGTGGATCATTCGCTCAGAATAAGAATGCTCAATTCAGGCTAACAGATAGACGTGTGTGATCGTGGAGGTGAGAGCTATAGCACGGACATGAAGAAAAGCCTTGGCCTTTGCTTGCTGTTCCCATTTGGCAACATCAGCTCACTACACAGCTGATCACTACACCTGCCACAACTACTGTTTCACTCCAGTCTGGCAAACCAAGCTTTGTGTCTTTCTATTTTTTTTATTTTTTAACCAAAACACACAATGGCGTGTGCACAAAACCAGATCCAGCTTTCAGTGGATGGATTTTTGAGCTCAAAATGTTCTCTGGTTTTGTCTGTGTACAGACAGACTCAGGTTCTTTACATCCGTGTGAGGAGTCGCAGTGTTAGTGATCATGGCTTCCCATATTAGGTGTATTCTGGAGGATTTGCCAGATTAGGTGAAATATTGTAAACAGCAGCAAAGAGAATAATCATGATGAATGCTGTTCCCATGTCCCTCAAAAACACACATGCTCATTTGGTCGTATTTACAGCCTTCCATCTGAAGTCATGCGACCCAATTACCACAGAATGAGATTCATGCGTTCCTTTGGCAGCATAGTGAAAAACAAAAGGGAAATAAAACTTTTAAAGACTGTCACAAGGACATGGTTGTACATTCACAGTCACCTAGAGAACTCTTGGGGTTGTGTGAGCCACTCCGTCAGGAGTCCATGGAGAGATCCCCGGCCCGTAGCGCTGTGGGCGGCAGACAGGGAGCTCGACGTGGACAACCACAACAACATACATTTTGGACAGGGGGAAGGTGTGACGGCAGCGGCGGTGGCGGTGGAGGAGGCAGCAGCTGTGTGTGTGTTGTGAGACAAAATGGACACAATGCTGCATTTGGCCCTCTCACTGAGCACAACATGGCCTCGGAGCTGTCAGACGCACACCGTCAATTCCCCCGACCCCAAATCAACCCTTCCACCCCCTCCACACACACACACACACACACACACACACACACACACACACAGACACACACACACACACACACAAACACACACACACACACACACACACACACACACACGTCAGAATAAACACACACAAACAAACACAAGTGCATACACCCATACACCCCAGCCCTTTGGGTGTAGGGCAGTAGCTGGCCCTGCTTTGCAGAAGGCCACTGCAGCTGGCAGAGAGAGAGAGAGAGAGAGAGAGAGAGAGAAGGAGAGGGAGAGAGAAAGAGAGAGAGAGAAGGAGAGGGAGAGGGAGAGGGAGAAAATAATATAGACAGAGAGAGAGAGAGAAAGAGAAGAAGAGAGATAGAGCTAAAGGGAGGGAGGGAAAGAAAGAGAGAGAGAGAGAAAGAGAGAGAGAGATGGAGAGAGAGAGAGGGGCGCAGGGGACTACCTCCACAGTGTCTCTTCTGGGCATTCTCCTGCTGCTGCTTTCTCAGCTTGGCCAGACTGGCTCGTGTATAGCCTGGAGCTGCTGGGGGCAGTGGGGATGTTGTCAAATGGGCTGCATGTTCTTTCGAGTATGAAATATGAAAAAAAGAAAAGAGAAAAAAAAACATCTGTGGTGGGCCCCTTATCGATGAGACATAAACAACACCAGGGGGGAGGGGGTAGAGACAGACAGTAAGAGAGAGAGAGAGAGAGAAAGAGCGAGGGAGAGAGAGCGAGAGAAAGATGGACAGAGACAGGGAGATCAAATAAACACCTCAGCAAGCTCTAGTATGTCACCAGGACGTAACAGCCTTTAGCGGGCTACTATTACCCTTTCACACATTTGGCCACAGGAAATCCACAGACATCACAAGTTAAACCAACACACCGCATGCAGGAATATACCCCCTCTCTCTCTCTCTCTCACACACACACACACACACACACACACACACACACACACACACGCTCGCTCGTAGGCGGCTCTGAGCTGTAAAGCACAGATCCTATGTGGTAAGGCTGAGGCGGTGGACTGAGGCTGAAGGTGTTAGCATATAATCGCTAGACCAGCACAGTGTGCTAAATGACCTTAAACAGTCTCTCTCACAGCCTAATGATGACACCTACCACTGGGCCTTGCACTGGGGGGTTCATAAGCGGCATAGAGTTATAGTGTTGCTGGTCATAGAAAAAAAGGACATTTAGTCATTTGGCAGATGCTTTTAAGCTCAGAGTGAAATCTATGCAGTACTGTAGTGTTATATTTGAATCAGTACGTGTGCTCCCTAAGATGTGAGCTTGCGGTTGATAGCAGCTTGCTGTGCCTGTTGAGCTACTGGGACACTGTGAACAAATCACAAAAAGACCACTCCAGTGGATGCTCGACATAGTACCCATCCTAGTGTGTAGCATGTTGTGTGAGGGCTTAATAAACACAATGAAGGACAAACATACACCACACACACGCACACACACACACACACATGAAGATTGAAAGAACACTATAAGGGAACCATCATGTCTAGAGTACCAGTCCATTACCTTTCCTCCCTTTGCTGTTTTCTGGGGGGCACAAGTGGATGGTTCTACATCGGACCACACCTTGTTCTTGCCCCAGCGCCAGGGCAAGGAATAGACAGAAGGTTGGGGGGATTGTGTGTGTGACTGTGTGTGTGTGTGTGTGTGTGTGTATATGTGTGTGTGTCTGTGTCTGTGAGTGTGTGTGTGAGTGTGTGTGTGAGTGTGTAAGTGTGTGTGTGTGTGTGTGTGTGCGTGTGTGTGTGTATGTTGGGGCCCAAACACAAAAGGCAGGCGGGGAGGGGAGCCATTTTCTGCATGGCTGCAGAATTGCATTGTGAATCTGCGGGGCCCGAGTGTGGAAGAGGAGGTGTGAACTCCGCGGGCCGGCAGTCAAAGTGCTACATCTCACCTATTAAGCCCGCAGATAGGGGGGCTATGTGATGTAATTGATATTATTCTCTTTCACTAATTAAAACAGTGAATCAATTGTGGCCTCCTCGCTTTCAGCCCGCTGTTTCAACACCACATGCTCACACTGAACAAGTTCCTCTCTAGGCTCATGTGTGTGTGTGTGTGTGTGTGTTTTCTGTCAGAGGGAGATTTGTTTAACAAGCCATTTTGTCAGCACTAGAACAGTGCGAAGCCACAACCTGAAAGCTTTGGGGAGCACACTTCATACTACAAAGACAAAACATTGCCCCTCTGCCAGGTCACATTACCGACAGCCATGTTTAATCCTGAAAACAGCACTTCAATAGCTGCCGTATTAGGAGAGTCCTGTGTGAGACCATGTGACTGGGCAATGTGTTTCATCCTCTGAGAGGAGAAGACAGAGAAGAAAAGAACAGAGAAGAAAAGAGAGGAAAGGAGAGAGGAGAAGAGGAGGAGAGGAGGAGGAGAAGAGAGGAGAGAGGAGGAGAAGAGAGGAGAGAGGAGGAGAAGAGAGGCTCGGCCGCACGGCCACGGCAGCCGTTGAAGATGCTTTCATTGATGGGAACACTTGCTCCAGGGGGCTCCTCTAATCTTTCCAGGCCATCCAATTAGCGTTTGTCCGATTAAAAGCTGCCCCTCTCCCTCGTGCGTGTGTGTGTGTATGTGTATGTGTGTTTGGAGGGGGGGAAGGGGAAGGGGGGGGGGGGGGGGGTGTAGTCACCTGGGCCTGGCGCGGACAGCTGCGGATGATGAATTGTTCATTTGTTCGTGCCTCGCTGGGGATGGACCCTGGGGCCATTACACAACAGAGCATATGCACTGCCATTTTAAGCAGGGGGCCCGGCCAGCCCATCTCACGTTCACATCAGAGCAGCCGCCTCCTGATGTGATGTGCGGCGGGGTCGCGCGGGGTCGCCTCAGACGGCCCCAGAAAGATGAGAGGGGCCGGAGAGAGCCCCGGAATAAGCCTCTGGGAAAGTGGCCTCCAATCCCCTCTGCCTATCTCCCAAGCTGCTCCTCGCTACAAGGCGTTTGATTCATCTTGACCAGGCAAATGGCATGTTATTTTTTCCTAAATGACTGAGGATTAAGATCGGAAACCTGTGTGCTATGGACAAGATAGAAGCATTTATCATGCAGTTTGGAATAGGAATTCTCATGCATTGCAGTGATACATGTTTAGAAATGTTTCTAAAAATGCAACGCTTGAGAAAATAACATTTTGGGGATACTGAAGACGGGGGAAAAAATCTGTGTCTGTGAAGGGATGATGGGAATAATTTAACTGGAGATAATTTGTGTTTTGGGATTCTGGGTTTCTAACTTTCGTGATCCAAAGAAATGCATTTTCATAATCCCTATCAGGACAGGTATGCAACTCTCAAAAGGTTAAAGGGCCACTTCTGCGGAGGGAATACAGCAAATATGATGTCACATATATATGCAATAAACCTCAGATGTCCTGCTGGGTGAAAATCTGTTTCGGATTATGGAACACCAATGTAGAAGAGAAAAACAAACACGCCACTCTGCCTTAGTGCGGTTCCTTTGACTTTAGTTGGACATCCCAACGAGACCATCCCAATGTGTGTTTACATGGACGGCTTTTAATGAGTTCTAGAGAGTTCTCCATCTCAGCTCTCTCTTTCTCTCTCTCTCTCTCTCTCTCTCTCTCTCTCTCTCTCTCTGTAGTGTAGGTAATGAACATGTTGAGATGGCTGAGGCAGACGTGTGACGAGCAGGAGTGAGATTTCCATGCCTGATCTGGATGGAGCAGTTGTCAGGAGGCTAAGGTTAGGGGCCAATCTCGCGGAGCGCGGAGCCCCGGATTAAAGTCTTTCAGATATGGATCTCCAGGCTCGCTGGCTCTGAGTAGCGGGCTTAAGTATCATATCCACGGACAGACGGATCGATAGCCTCCCTTTCTTTTTTCCACCGCGCATCTTCAAGGAGATTTTGGCAGAGCTTTCATGGGGTGCTTCTGGAGCGCCCTGATGACACGGTGGGAGCAGGAGCATTTAGACTCTGCTTTCGATCACAGAGAGCACCGTGATGGACTGCTGAAGGCTCGGCTTGTTGGCCCAGTTGTTTTAAAAGGACTCGAGCATGGTTGGGAAAAAAGGAACGAAAGGAAAAGAGCAAGAAAGAGAAAATCATTTTTTTAAGTCATTTTGGAACATTCAAATGTTTGCATTACAACAGGAGAATGGACTCATGGATTTGTTGGTTTGTGGTTTCCGTGAGGTTGGTTAACGTGCAGATGATGTGTGTGAACAGAGTGAACGGTGTTGTGATGCTGTGTTCACACACACCGCTTCACACTGCTGCCTGTTGGCTTAGACAGATGATGTGTGTGAACAGAGTGAACGGTGTTGTGATGCTGTGTTCACACACACCGCTTCACACTGCTGTGCTGTTTCTAATGCCTTCATTAGATTCATTGATTATTGGACTTGGTGGTGGAAATGCATCATGAGGGCCATCCTTAAAACCTACAGCCACATCACACACAAGCCCATACACACAAGTACACACACACACACACAGAGAGAGAGAGAGCGAGAAAGAGAGAGACAGAGACAGAGAGACAGAGAGAGAGCGAGAGAGTGAGAGAGAGCGAGAGAGTGAGAGAGAGCGAGAGAGTGAGAGACAGCGAGAGAGAGCGAGAAAGAGAGAGAGAGAGACAAAGAAACAAACACAAACACAAACACAGAGGGAGATATGCCTACACAGACCCAGCAGATCCCCTGCCCAGAAGCCCACACCCAGATGCACACTACGAACACATATGACACTATGCAGCCCTTTCAAACCAGGGAGGGCCTCGTCTGGGACCTTTTGTAATACCAAAGACCCTTTGATCTGGGATTGGGCCCCAACATGAATCAAAACGATCGATTGACCCTTGAGGTGTGTGGTAGTGAGCAGTGGCCCTCCTGACACCCCTGGCATCAAGCTTAAGACCAAATCTTGCCATCGCTTCAAAAAAAGAAAAGAGAGAGAGAGAGAGAGAGAGAGAGAAACAAATCTAACCATACCTACAGTTTTTTTTCCCTGTGCACTTCACTCCTGTAAGAAATACACTTAAAAAGCTGACATTATAACATAGGTTACTCTGTGTGAACTTGACATGAACACAGACTCTCACTCTCTCCTACTCTCACTCACACACACACAAACACACACATAAACACACACACACACACACACAGAGAGAGAGAGAGAGAGAGAAATGAAAGCCTCACCTTTGCGTTCCTCGTGTGTCTTTCTGTGTCAGACATCCTATGTATTTTTCCACTGTCTTTTCTGATGTAACTGATGTGTGACTCAGTGTAACATCAGATTCCTGTCTTTAGGTGACATCTGCTATTAAGAAGCATTTTGTACCCTCTTTATATACTTATAAGACGTTATCATCATAGTCAGACTGAATACAACTACCCAGTGAAATTCAAAAAGAAAACAATACTTAAAAGGAAATAAAAAATACCATTCAGGCATGTCATCGGACGGTACAAAAACTGTAGCCACCTACACAATGGACAGTTTATAGAATCTATTCTTGCCAAGAAACAAAGCAGTTTCCCAAAACGAAGAGGGCGATTTGATAAAGGACCACTTGTCATAATCACATTGTGACTCCATGTTATCCAAAGCTGTGGGAATGAAGTGGCATCAGCGGCTTTGTTCTGCCTGCAATGTTCAAACTCCCTCTCCTCTCCCCTCCCCTCCTCTTCCCTCTCCTCCCCTCCCCGCTTCCCTCCTCTCCTCTCTCAGACACAAATGCTGCCCACACACCCACAGACATTTTCTGTCTGTTTACCATGGCAGCTTCAAAGAGGTCTACATATTTCTCAGACACGTTGGAAATGAAGCTAGTGGTGCCCATAATGGTGTTACACTATCCATCTAAATAATTTTTAGTCCTAGCGAGCAATTTTAGGCTTAACCACCTGGACACTCCTGTGTACGCGTGGAAATATTATATTCAGAGACCGTCTCAGAGAATCAGTTGAGCAGATTTGAACATGTTTTTACACACAAAACGTACTCCCATAAATTCCACCTAAATACACTGTTTATCCTTATTCTACTGAGAACCTATATTTAGCGTTTGAAATCGTTTACACTGCAGGTTTTGTTGGCCTTTTTTTGCGAACCTCACACAAAGTACTCTTTCATTGTGCAGAACTGCCAAATCGGCCAGCATTTAAATTCAACTTCAAGATGCCCTTGGCAAACACCGATGCAGGGATGAGAAAGCTTTCCCCGAAAAAACACTAGAAAGAGGCCGAGTCATACTGGCTGCCTCATCCTCGCTGACCTAATTGAGTCCAAATGGCCTCTTTGGCCAAGACACAGTGAGTCATTAAGCATCTTTTCTCAGCCACTTCTGTTTACTTAAAACACGGTCACAAGTTTCTAATTAATCAACACCAACAGGGTGATGTCACTCGAGATGCATTCTTCCCAAACCAAATCAGAGACTGCAACAGCTGCTTCATATAGACACACTGCCGTTCAGCATCACAATGCTTTCATTAGTTTGTCATTTTGAATTTCCAGCGACGGCCGCCAAGAGATTCTTGCTGACACATTCCTCCGAACTGTAAAAGACTCGCTGGTCTCCTTTACAGCAGTGCCAGTCCTGCCCTGGCATGCCTGGCGTGTGCCCGCTGCCAGCAGTTAAGCCTGGCTGAAAGGGAGTCTGTCTTTATCCATGTCTCCTGCCCGCCACACAAAAAACAAGTGAGTGAAATGTGAGCCGATTCTGTGTGATTCTACACAGAAGGAACAAGTCCTGCAGTGACACAATAAAGACAATAATAATGTGTTTGAGGTGCTGAGGTGGCCTAGCAACAGTACAAACATTCCACATCAAGTGAGGTGATTATAGTAATGATTTGTATGGCTTTGATCAGCTGTACTTATGAAATTATTAATATAAGCTGACATGGAATGTCTACTTCACAGACCACCAAGATGAGGACAGAACATCTATCACATAGTGGTAAAAAGGTTCCTAATGACAATGATACAATTTATCAATTAAAGCATTGAGTAATGTTTTTTTTATTTTTTTTTTTTATATCAATGCACATCTTTTTCAACCACCCTGTAGGTCCCAAACATGTCTGTTTCCAAATCCCCTCCCAGAGTTTCTCCAGTCGTACCACAGTTATCTCTCAACATGCTCTGTTCGCCAAAGAGCTCCACAGTCTGGCCATCAGCATTATGTTTTCTCAAATTGGTCATGACACACACACACACACACACACACAGATGCGCGCACACACACACACACACACACACACACACACACACCCGCAAACACACACCCTCACACACACTCAAGTGCTGGATGAGGTGAGTGGAAAAATAAAAACGTGAAAGCCTGCTACTTTCTCTTCCCTCAAACTGCCATTAATATGTTTGAAAGGTAGGGTTAACAAAACAGAGTGGAAACAGAAATGAGGCTAGCAGTCATTTTAAATGGAAGCCTGGGCTACTTACATTCACATTAAAATCTACTGAACCCTACTCCTAATACAAAAAAAGGCCTTTAACTAAACTATAATTATGATATTTTTTTTCCTTTTACAAAAGAGGGGCCATAGTCCTGTGATGTGGTATTTTCATATGAAAAACTGAAAGTATTATGGCGATTGTTTTAGAGCATACCATTTGACACTGTTGATCTAAGCCAGCTGCTGGGTTCTTTTGCACTGAGGTAGGGCGTCACTCAACCAGTGCCGTGGCCATATGCTCTACATGGTGTCTGGTGCACATACACACTCTGGTGTTTATGGGTTTCTCACATCCGGCTCTCTGAAATAATAAATAGCCCTTTGAATGGTCATTAGAGGTCATTAAAGGTCATTAGAGATTCCATTTAGAGTTTTCAGTTTCTTACCTTACCCACAAAAGTACACTGTAATTTTTTCAACACAGCACTCTATAAGTCATTGGGAAGGTAGCAACTTGTGATATCATATTACAGCTTCTTGTACTAGGAGCTATAAGCACTATTTCCATCACATCAATACTATCACTGTGTCAGGGTACAGTCCTCTGTGTGTGTTTGCTTGCCAAGGCACACTTTGAAGGCAAGCATCACCCTGCTTTCATTTCTGCTCTAGAATAGTTGAAATCCCGCGTTTGGGGAAAAGTGGTCAAAGATGAAGTGAGATGTTTATGTATCATCAATCCCAGACAAGTTCTGTTTAAATGAGTTACCACACACACACCACACATTTTAAATATCCCTGGAGTTTTAAGGCTCCACGCTCTGATGTGATGGGTGTCTGGCTGGCCTTCTGACTTGATGATGGGCGGCTGTGTGGAAAAGTTGTTTCACACAGTTTTTGGTTGCAGTGCACATTTGCTTTAGCTACCCACGTCGACTCACGCCACCGTGTTAGCGCACTTTAGCGCTGGAGCCATTTAAGTTTGGTTTATCTGGAAAACATATTTCAGAAACATCATGAAGTCTTCGGGGGAATTCTGGGAATTCTCCAACTGGGCCATTTATGTAGAAACTGCGTGTTGCGACGTTTGTACGCTGCGGCTTCTCCGTAGCTTTTGTGGTGAAAACGATTTGTTGCTTCAACTACAAATTATAGGCTTAACCAAAATGTCTGCGACTGACATAATTCCCTCTGTAATGTCTAGGCAGTTTTAAAGGACAGTTTCAAAAGTTGTACAGATAATCCCTTGCTGAAAATGTTCTTTGTAGTTGCATTTGTTGAACATGGTAAAATAGCTGTCAATAATGAACTTCACCTATAAGTGCAGTAAATGTGGTTGTTATCATACTTTAAAGCAGTTTTGCACTTTTTATAGTTAAAACACCATCATTACCATCGTCATAACTACACAGGCAAAGGGTGTAAGGGTGTGAGTGTGGGTGGAGTGACACTGTGGGTGCAAAAAATGTCAAGTACACGCAAATAACTAGAAATCTGACGAATCCCCATCAATCTTCTTTTCTTCTATTGAAAGTAAGAAGAAAGGACAAATAGACAAAACATAGTTTAGAGAAGAAACATGATCACTTCCTCTCCCCCATGCTCTGGCCTCTCCAGAGAGATGATCAATAAATGATGAAACTGACCTCTCTGTGTGTGTGTGTGTGTGTGTGTGTGTGTGAGTGTGTGTGCGTGAGTGTGTCTGTGTGTGTGTGTGTGTGTGTGTGTGTGTGTGTGTGTCAGATGTCCATCTGATATTCCCTGATGTGTCACATGTATTGAACACGTATCTAGTGTCTTTAACCTACCTCAGCCTCATGTCCACAGTCATTTTCATTCAGGGGGAGATCATGCTCCCACACCACTTACCAGTTGTAAAGTCAAAGTTAGGAATCCCTCATCAACACTCACCAACACTCATCACTGAATTTAAAAGCAGTCCGTATCTCAGTGAAGTAAAGTGAATGGCAGATTGCCCACCAAGCTACTCCTTGTGGTGAAATATTTGAGAATTTACTTATTTTGACTAACGAAAACCCAAAAGAAGTGAAATCTTTCCTTTACAATCAAAATCCATGTGCTTGCATAATAAGCCAATAAATGAGACATTTATTAACAGTGTTAATGTGTTTATGTGCAGAGCTGTACAAAATGGGGAATTTCATATATGATCTTGCTGGGAGCACTCCCACGAGCATAGTTAAGTATTAAGTTCAATCATAAATCCAGCTACAAATCAGTTTAAAGTATGTGTGTCTGAGAGAGGCAAAGGAGCCTAATTTGTTGGAAATTAAGTGGAATGTAATAACTCCATTAACTGCAGGAGACCTTAGTCAATCTGGGGAGGAGTGCTAATGGGAGCCTCATACATGTTCATCCGAACCAAGAGAGATGATCTATTTGTGTGCAGATATAGAGTACACAGTGTGTGTGTGTGTGTGTGTGTGTGTGTGTGTGTGTGTGTGTGTGTGTGTGTGTGTGTTTGAGTGTGTTGTATGATGTGCACCATACTTGATATCATCAGCGCACTGGAAGAAATAGATATAACATACAAAGTCCTCTCACAGTGTATTTGGCATTGGACATTCTTGATAACAAAATGCTGGCCTTGTATTGACAATACTTCTTCAGGTCTCTGCCTAGACAGTGTGAGTGAACCGGTCAAACAGTTAACCCAGGTGCAACATGCAGGTGGGAAACTAGTACAACATATGTATGTGTGTGTGTGTGTGTGTGTGTGGGGGGGGGGGTTGTATGCTGTGTGTGTGTGTGTTTGTGTGTTGTGTGGCATTATCTGAATGCATGGCTCCTCCTGTAACTAGGACAGCCACTGACCAACCACCAACATGGCCTCCCCATATCCTGACGTACTCACAGAACACTCATCCAACACTCATCCAACGCTCCTCCACACACACACACACACACACACACACACACACACACACACACACGCACACACACACACGCACACACACACACACACACACACACACACACACACACACACACACACACACACACACACACACACACACACACTCACACACACACCCACACTCACACACAAAACCACCTCTGCTCTCATCCTGACCCACCCACTCTCAACCACAGCCCTCTAACCACAAGCCATCACAATTCTCATCACAGTTATTCATTTAGTCCACCACTCCAGTGGCTCTGGACAGAGATGATCACAAGCACAACTCTCTCTCTCTCTCTCAAACACACACACACACACACACACACGCACACACACACACACACACACACACACACACACACACACACACACACACACACACACACACACACACACACAAAGAATCACACAAACACACATGCACTCACACACACACACACACACGATGGCTAACGCAGGACTATGACACAGTGACGGCGGCAGGAGTTCTCTCATATTTTTCGGTGGTTTATTTATAGAGAAAGAACAATTAAAATAGTTTTGAACAGAAGGCTGTGGGCGTCTGAGAGCGGGGGAGAGAAAACAGCACTCGCCTCTGAAATCGACTCTTATCCCCGGCGTGCACCCAGAGAGAGAGCGAGAGAGGCCTGTCTTCAAACTGTTTCACACGTTTCCTTTAGCTCGCATTCTCAGCCCCGGAGATGCTCATCTCACAACTGAAGCCCAGCCTCGCTTCGCCCCGCCGCCGTCCACGGAGAGGGGAAATAAATAGGGGCGTTTTCTCAAGTCAAGACCAAATACGTTGCCAAGGGAACTGTTGTGCAATAACAACTTTTGCCAATGATTATTTGATTTGCATTGCTTTGCGTCTATTTTATGATGAGTCTATCTATTTACAGTAGTATCCTGCACTATTCTCCAATCATGGGATCTAGGGTAGTTTACCATGGGGCTACATTTAAAATGTTTAATTCTTCCAAATTCAATATTTGATATATCACGCAGTTTCTTAGTTTGTATTATAAAATATGTTCATAGAAAGTTTCATTGGGTTCAACACCCCTTGGGTTGTTTGTTTGTGTGTGTGTGTGTGATCCACATTGTATTCATGTGCTTCATCATCACAGTAAGGATTTCACAAGAACTGGGTAGACTGAAACTGATAAGACAGAAATTATGATAATAGCACCATAAACTCAAGAACACCCGTGTGAATCTTCAACTTTCACCTATTTATTTTTACTGCAGTGTGCAATCTCTGTGGTATTGAGTTTAAAGAGATGAATACGCACATCCCTGGATGTCTAAATATAAGCTCAGTGCATTTGCTACGCTAGGAGTACATGCTAAGAAACTTACGGTAACAACTGTTCTTATTTATTATGGCTCTTCAGGATACTGCAGAAAGTTCCATTGAATTGAATGGGCCATCCCAGTGTCATTCCAGTATATTTGATAATGACCGCTGAAAAGGAATAATGACCGCTTCCACTGACAACGAGTTTTGCACTTTCGTATCATTCGGCAAGTAGCCCGTTCACATCTGGTAAAAGATATTCTCCATGGCAGCGACTGACTCTATCCCAGAGCTGTTCCATAGTCAGCTCACATATGGACTAAGCCTCACACACTCAGGAAGAAGGAACCCATTTAACCATTTAAACCACAAAGGGATGGTACAGTTTAAACCGCGAGATCGAAACAAATCCAGTAAAGAAGTGTAAACTTTGTAGAGTTTGGCTTAAGCCCCATTCCTCATTCCTTGCAGTTGAGTCTAAGTTGGAACCAAGCTGGTGGTAGTCTTAGTTGAGTCTAAGCTGGAACCAAGCTGGTGGTAGTCTTAGTTGAGTCTAAGCTGGAACCAAGCTGGTGGTAGCAAGGAGGGGGTTGACAGTGACAGTGAATGTGACAGTGCCCTAAAAGCAGCAGAAAGATAAGTTGAGTCTTTTTAAAGACCGGTGGAAACAGGCTGTTGGTCAGGAGTGATGAGTGGGTGAATGAGGCAGCAGTGGAGTCTGTCCGAGTCTTTCACCTAAGCCTCCATTTCTATTCCATTCAGTTCCCAAAGTCAAGCAGACAATGAGAACAAGCTCACACAACATCTAGAGCAGTGGGAGGGTGATAGGATTCAATTAGCATCTTTAGTTGTTAAGCCTAAATGAGCTGTGATGAGATGGTTAACTGATAATGGCTTGTGTATGAAATATATAATTTATCCAGTGAAACTACAAAATGTAATGAATGGTCGATTCATTAGGATCAGGCTTTGATCCATCCACTAAATCTAACAGAGGGATCAGAACTAAATATGAGAACAGAAATTGCATCAATATCATTAATGAGATTTGCTCCATATCGTGTGCCATACAAGTCTTATAGTCATATTACAGCCACAGGGGGAACATACATTGGTTGTCAGAATTTGAAACAAATCTATTTAAATAAAATAGTATTAATACTTGAACCAAACTGTATCCCTGTACTTAAGTATGATTTGATAGTATGTTACTTAAGTATGTTATGATATACATTTAACAGTTACTATACTGTGTATTACTGAACATTTTTGATTACTTTTGTATAGAGTTACCATCCATACTGCGCTGGGGGTTTGCATGTAGTTTTGTGGAGCGGGTCACTGTTCTCTGTGCAGGCAGCCGTATGTGTCCACCGGGAGGGTATTTAGCTCCTTGACTGAAGTGCTGGAGTCAAGCAGGTGATATTAGAATAACAAAGGCGAGAGATTTGGGCTTTGACATGGTCCAGGTTCACAGGTGCGTGAAAGTGGGATTGGCAGATAGCGGCGAGAGATTAGAAAAGTCAAAAGTGATCATGCGTAATTGGTTAGTTCACCTTCGGCACCTCGGAGGGGAATTATCCCCTGTAAGCCTCCTTATGGTCTTAAGTGGACTGCCACAGAGGAGGCTGAAAGTTTGCACTCTTTGAAATGGAAGTCTGGAAACTCTGTGGCACCAGCTCAAGGGCTGATGAAAGAGAGGAGAGGGAGAGGCAGACGGAGAATCCAGCTACCCGGTCTACCCAGGTGGATTCACTTGGGTGATGGGCTCTCTCTCTCTCTCTCACTCTCTCTCTCTCTCCCTCTCTCTCTCTCTCACGTGATGCCAGCTTGATTTGTGCAATTTGATGCACCATGGTTGCTCTCAGCCTCTCACTCATACAAGTACCTTGTTTGAGGAAAAAAAAAGTTACCCGTATCCCAACAGCAGCTGGTGTTTAAATGGCGCTGACAGTCGCCATTTTTGGTTCTCCACATGAAACAACAGAGGAAAGTTGTGTGGGGATGATAATCAGGGCACTTGTCGCAGCGGTCATTAGTTTTCAAACCCTGAATCTTTTTGAATCGTTAATCCAGTGGTGAAGCATTACACAGACTCATCTGAATTACAGTATCAGAACGTCTTAATGAAATGAGTGTTGTGTGTCTAATTTAATCAATATTTGAAAATCTGCCAATTAGCACCATTATTTTACTGGCATTTGAAAATCAGGACCCCTCTAATTTATCAGTGGCCCATCTTTCATACTGGTAGCATTACAAATTTGATAACAATGGTTCATTTTTTGATTTTCCCATTTTAAATTATTGGGAGACCATAGAATCTAATTAAGCGCCACTGGAACTGTTGATGAGGTTTAACTAGCAAAATTAATTAAAAGTTTTGTAAAGATTAGAATCGTGACATTTTGAGTATTTAATCAAACTGCATTTGCAATTAATTAAATCCTCATTTACATGTATATGTTAATTTAGGGAGAATTCCACTCATATATGCAAAGTTTCAAATGTTTCCATGGAATGACAGTTTGTTCACACAATTATGTACATCACCTGTTCTTTTTTGGTTTCTTCTTTTGATGAAACCATCCGGAGCAGTCCAGTAGTGATTTCAAAGATCTGTGCGGTTTTTCCCCCCCATTTTCATCTAATTCATACCCTTCAACCCGTCTTTATAACCACCGATTAGCCTCAAACATCCCATTTTCGGAGCCCATTCAGACTTCTAGGCTTATCTCCCAATCCTCTTAATTGGAGATATAGAGTGTACATATATTTCATGAATTAGAGGGAAACATCTTAAGCTAAGACGGATTACTATGGCTGCAATCCCTTAACTGAAATGTAGACGTCTCCGCATTCAAACATCAGACCCATCCAAGAAAAAATAAATATGGAATTTCCAGGGGCACAGGTCCGCCTAAAGTCACTGATATGGACTTTTGTAATATTGAATTAGTCCATCATGGAGACATTTAGGTTTCAGACAATATGTAGGTATTTAGGTATCAGACAACAATAAGCTATTCAATGCAATAAGACATTAAAATTCTCTCCCTGTGTGGTTAGTTCCTATTGGCAGGGGAAATTACACATTAGTCTAGGCCTCTCTTAGGCATTTTCAGGAATTTTGGGGTCAAATGCATTTTCATGCAAATAATTATAAAAGTTCATAGAAAGTAAGCATACATCATATGTGAAGTATATTCATCATAAACACCTGATGCAAATTGTCAGTAGACCGGCCCTCATAAAGTGCTTCTTTAAATTTGAAGGCAAATTCTTGAAGGCTAGCAACTCCTTTTTTGAGGCAGACAGGAAACGCACTGAAACCTCCACAAGTCATTCTTAGGGCCTCTGAACTCGAACATGTCTTTTAAATAGGGCCAAGGGTGGCTCATATCAGAGGGTCGAGGCTGACTCTGGATCCATGTTGAATGATTAGGCAGTTTGTCAGGGTGTCTGTTGAATGTTTAGCCAAAAGGCAAGTCTACCACTTGTGCTGCTGCCAAACGCGCACTCTGCTATCATTGGAGCAGATAGAGCCACCTGATTGGTTTAAACTTCCAAAACAGCAACGCAATCCATATTTTTGTGTAGTCAACATTTTAGCGAAACTGTGTTCATAAAATGTAACGAGTAACGACACATATTGTAGAAATGTAGTGGAGTAAAAAGTATAGATAATAGCTGCAAAATGTAACGAAGTAAAAGTAAAAAGTATGCACTATTATTTTTACTTAAGTAAAGTACAGATACATAAAAATGTACTTAAGTACAGTAACGAAGTACAAATACTTCGTTACATTCCACCACTGGCCAGATGTGCTCCATACTCATCTGGAGGCTGGTCAAACATCATTCCTCCTCACGGTAAAACTGGCTATAATGTGGCCTTTCGTCTTTGTCTCTTGTTCATCACAAAAAGAAAGCCGACGATGACAAACACTAACTGCAGCTCATGTTAATTTAGCACAGTAGCTTATCTCTGCTACATGCGTAACTCCTGCTTGGCAACACAGATGCGGAGCTGCAGTTAAGGGTAACCTGAGATGCCCCCATGCTTTTGCCTCTCATTGAGAGAAAGGAGGACTCCCAGATGTGTGTGTGTGTGTGGGTGAGTGGGTGTGTGTGCGTGTCTCAGACGCAGACAGAAGGATGGAGTGCAGAGCACTAACACGAGTGTGTGTGTGTGATCACTGAAGGGTGGCAGTACAGAGTGTGTGTGTGTGTGTGTGTGATCATTGAAGGGTGGCAGTACAGAAGTGTGTGTGTGTGTGTGTGTGTGTGTGTGTGTGTGTGTGTGTGTGTGTGTGTGTGTGTGTGTGTGTGTGTGTGTGTGTGTGTGTGTGTGTGTGTGTGTGTGTGATCATTGAAGGGTGGCAGTACAGAAGTGTGTGTGTGTGTGTGAGAGTGTGATCACTGAAGGGTGGCAGTACAGAGGTGCACCCCTGTGGCCAGCGGA
>NC_045165.1:19223659-19226159 GCF_900700415.2 Clupea harengus
CCTCTCTCATTCACTCTCTCGCTAAGTCAAACTGTCTCACTCACTCACCACTGCTTTCTGAGCTGACACCAAATGTTGGGTTTTTAGACAATGTCAAATCCTCTTACTGATCGTCTGTGCCCTGCGATGTCCACACAATCATAATGCCATCACAGATTTCAATCACCACCGTCTTATCCATTTATAAGTGCAATGTCCATCACTTCTGGTGGCTATTGGATTAAAATGCAAAATCAAATCTAGGGGTTTCGATGGTTAAATTGATATCAGACCTCCAAGGCCTTAGCTGACCTGGACTGAGCTGTAGGGATTGTAGAATATTACTTTCTGACAAACGAGAAGGGATTTTAGTCATATTTTATCGCGGCCAACCCAAGGCATGCTCTTTACTGCCTTAAATAATGAAACAGGTCAGTACATTGTTCAACATAGCTTCCACATCACCTGGCAGCATACAATGCATCACATTTTCTGAGCATACGTAAGAGTCTATGACAGTAACTGTGACGGAGTAACTGTGATGATTATTATGTGGAGTAGTCCCCATATGCAGCCCGTTTCTGTTTTTGCAAAAAAAAAGATGTTTGTCCACTTTGTTGCAGTCATTCACTGTACCAAAACAAAACTCCTTGCAGACCGTGTGATTAAAACAAGCACCTATGACACAGACTCCAGCTGACTGCGGATCTAACTCCGCTCCTGACTTAGACACTAGTTGGGAGGAAGTCACGGTAGCGGTGTCCATCATATTTAAAATGAGTGTACAGTACAGTAGAGGTAGAGCTGAGCGTGGGGGATATCCAGTTATGTGAAGGCAAAGGGTGATCCTGAAGCCTCCCTTCACTTGTACTGTAGCTGAGATACTCCACAGACAAAACACACTCCTTCCTCTCTGTCAAGATGACTCTCCGTTTCCTTTGTAAAGTCACTGGCTATTGTGTGTGTGTGGAGTCGACTATGTGTGTTTCGTCCCTCTTTAACACAAAGGCGGGGGAGAGCGTTAGAAGTGAATGGTATACATGCTGTCACATACTGCATTACCACGGGGAGATGATGGAAATTTACAACAAAAGAAGAGCTGAAAGTGGCATCTTTGTGATGTCCATCATGATTTTTTAAACAAAAGCTGCAAACGAGGGTGATTTTTTTTTCTTCTCCTGGCTCCCTGTCCCTACCCCCCTATCAGGCTTTCAGTGGTTTGAATCCTGTCACACCAAAGAAGACTGGATGAAAGTGAAGCTGTTTGGGAGAGCCTCCGTCCTGAACCAGGCCTCAGGTACATCAACAAGGCCACTGGGTATCATCAATGTATACTGTTCTCTATTTAATGCTTTACACTTGCATTTACGTACAGAGCGCGTGACGGGATGCACAAACTATGAGACGGTTTTAATAAACATTCAACAAACTTTTACCATAACCAGGCCTCTGTGCAAAACAAATACATGCTATTTACTTTACCGCCCTTACTGCTGCCCTTTACTGCCCTATGCTGTTTATTTGACTACACTTTAATGCATATATTTGGTTTGCTTTATTTTAATGATTATATGACTGACCACAAACTATGAATAGTTATTCATAAAGTATTCAACAAACCTTTTATGATTTCCCTCTAATCCTAGCTAACTCTAAATTGCCTGTCAAGGTAAACTAACTGCTAATTAACTCTGACAAGGACCTGACCTTAACTCCTAATCCCAAATCTAAACCTATTTGTATTCTTCATTGTCAGTACCGGTAGATATAGATTGTTGATTGGGTATGATGGTTCTTTGTAGACCAGAGCAGTTGATCCAGAGACAGCACCTATGTGAAGAAAAAACCTGAGGAAATAGAAAATTTCCCCTAGGATAGGGTAGCCAGGAGCCTACACCATGCTTCATTGTGGTATTTTACTTGATATTTTGCAGACAGTTCATACAGGTTGGCACAGTCCCTATTAGACTTCTCCCAGAGACTGTTAGACTGTCTGACTGAGCTCATTCTGAGAAAGCAGAGCGGTTCTGGTACCAGTCGGACCCAAGTCTTACTGGCTCACTGAGCTTAGAGAAGACGCCTGACATCGGAGCGGGTCAGGTCTCAGAGGCGGATCAGTTTCAGAATAAGCTCTTCTGTGGACTGTAGGAGTGTTGAACGCCATTATGCAACTTTTCTTTTAAAAAACTGGTGTCAGCTGGTGTGAGTTTCACATACACCCCACACAGGCCATGAAAACATTAACGTGTCTGAAGTGTCTGAATCTTAAGCATTACAACATATTTTACCATATTTGTTTAAATTTGTTGTAAACAGAAAAATATGAAAATGCAATTCTCTCCAGACACAAACACACAGGATTAATTGCTTTTTCTAAATGAATGCGAAAAGGAGGGACCTGAATTCTGGAAGATGAGAAAACAAGTTTGGCGTGGGAGTAAGGTTGGTTTCTGTACCAGTAAAGAACTCAGTGTTGAACACTGGTAGACAGTAACCCCCCTCTCCTAACATACACCTCCTT
>NC_045165.1:19233659-19243659 GCF_900700415.2 Clupea harengus
TTCAACTCTTCTGGAACTTTACTGGAGCAAATTCTCTCTTGTGGAAGTCATCATCATGTTCCGGAAGGACAGAGAGTAATAGAGGCATTGTCACCTCTGCCGGCCTAGAGAACCTGCCAGAAGACCAGACAAATGATTATATACATATGGGTCATATGCTTAAAAGAAGTTGAAATTGGACCCAGGCTTGGTTATCTTGACTAGGTGGTCTGCATGAATTTTCATTTATTTACTCAACAAATGTGTTTTTCTCCAAATATCAGTATGAGTAAACATTAGTACAGTGGCTTTACAAGCTGCAATCTGTGAACGTCCTGCCCCTGATGATTGTTGTTGAATAAGCTTACATTGTTTCTATTGATTGTTGTTAATTATAAGCTAAATATAGGTTTCTCTAAAGCCCTAATAGCTTTGGGTGGTGGGGTGGTGGTGGTGGTGGGGGGGATTTCTTGCTTTCTGCATGCTTTCTGAATCGTGTTCCCCACGGTGCAAATCATTACCAATCTATCAACTCTTTCATGAGGTCTCAGTGTGGACATGATGAGGACACAGTAAAAAAGCATGAACTTGTGTATGTAGTGGTAGCGGACTGCAAACCACAATAAACATTTAGATTTGGACTCTACTGGCAAAATGTCGTACATTAACTCTGTTCATCTGCCAAGATTAAATCACTGCTTAAAATTAGGATCCAAATGTTTTGCTGTTGGTGTAGGTACACACCAACTGCTGTGATAAAATGTACACAACAAAACAATAATAACAACAAGTTTTGTGATTATACCACTCACTCAATTCTGTAGCCATCTGTTGATTTATAGGTAGGTAAATACATTTCTTAGTTAACTTTCCTGAGACATACTCCTGTCAACATGTTTGTGAAATGAAGACAATTTAATGATCCTTGTCCCAGTGTCCTTCATGAGTTGACCTGTTATTGTCAGACAACTCACTCATCATGACAAAGACTTGGTTTGTACAATGACACAAATTACATATCCCCTGAGTACAACCTTCTCTGTCAGCTGCAATCACTGAGCACTATCTTTGCACGTATTTCAAACACCTACATGACACCTTCACTAGTACCGGGTTATGAGGTTGGGTGAATAAACTAAGATTTCCGTTCCAGTCCTTCATGCCATTGGTTGTGTTCAGCTGACCACTGATCATCCATTTCAGGGTTCATTCTAATACACCCGTCCCCTCCTGCGCATTCACACAGGTGTCAATCAGAAGCTTCGGTATCACCGGCTACAGCAGCAGTTCAACTCTTTTGATGCTCCTCTTCCTTCACATAACCCAGCTCCTATTCCTTCATGCTGCCATAGACTGGCATTCTCCACTGTCTGTGAACTTCTTATACCTTTCACTAAAGAATGGCCAGCGGAGGTCTATCAATGTAGCAAACCGTGTAGCAGGGCACTAGGAACAATGAAACAAACACTAAATATTAATACCAAGTGTTTACAGCCGATGACCAAAAAAACATCAGGTAATGCAAAATGCTTCATAAAGAGTAATAATGCTTCATAAGGAGTAACATTGCAACAGCTACTCGATTACCTGATAGTTTAAACAAATATGCCCCCATGCTGTATCCCACCCAAAGACTATGTGTACAGCTACTTCAATACTTTACAGCACTGGGCTTCCTTGCTTCTTTCTAATTTAACCATTTGCGGAGCCCAGCCTTGGAAACACACTTAAAGTGTCTGGGTCCAATGATTTGATCACCAACTCATTTGTACAGTGTTAATTGCAGGCTAACGCAATGGCACCTAATGCCTTTCAAATTAGCTCCTTAAATTTTCATTTCGACATTGGTGACTCACATAGGCCTGATGAGGGGGAAAAATATATATAATGATATCATATCGTTTTTGCAGATGTGATACAGTGATAATTTTACCTATTATTACTTGTGTCATGACCATAAAAGAGAACTAACCCCCTGCAGTTCTTCTTCTCTCAAAGGCCATCTCTACCATTTTAAGCTATTTGTTATAATTGCCTTGACAAACCCCGGTTTCATCTCAATTAGCACCTGAATAGGTGCTGGTTGATTTAATAGAAGCTGTTAGTCCGGGAGCATAATTTAGGTTAAAAAAACTATGTGATGGGTAAAGGCAATTGAATTCCTAAGTGCCTCCGTCTTACTCTGTTTGCCATTCAACTATAGAACCACGCTTCGATTCTCGACTGTACCTTTTGGGTATCCTAATGGACCAAGTCCTACCCCCAGGCAAGCAGTGACACTCAGGAACCCCATTGTTTCTCATCCTAGGGGTGCCTCCTTTTTGGAAGGGGGGCGCGGGGGTGGGGTGGGATCCTGGCATCGGCAAGAAGTACAGAAAATGGGCAAGTGAATTAAACAAAGAAATTAAAAAAGGAAAAACCACTGACATATGAATTCATGCATTTTATTGCTCAGACTTCTGTTTCCACTCAGTGGGGGTAATGAGGTTTCGGCACATAAAGCTACCTGAGCTAGAAAAGATGGCTTTACTTGTCCGCACTTTTCCTTCTTCTTAATGTTCCTGCTTTTTTTTGTGGTATTTTCCCACTTTTTTTCCAAATCAGGAGAAGCCACACTGGCAATGCGAGCACTCATCCACTGCTGTGTCTGTAGACCATTAATGAGCCCCGTCGATCAGCAAAGTAAATGTGCCCAAGCACAAAGCTGGAGTCGTGCTGATGATGATCTCGTCAGGGTAAACTATAAAGACGCCCTCATCATTGTGAATGGTGATGATTCATGGCAGTATATCCTACAGTGGTCTCACTGTTTAAAAATGGGGAAATGGCAAGCGCTGACAGAGTTGTCATTAAGATGACTTATGAATGTAAAAGCTTTCCTATCAACTATTATTCCAAGGATTTCAGACCTTCGATAGCTCTGCAAACACACACGAGCCACTTGACATAGTGCAATATAGCAGGAAATATAGAGATTACCCCTTCGATGCAGTGATGCTCTTCTGCGCAGACGATCATTTCCTGCTCCATGTAAATATAGAAGGCTGTTTCTCACTGAAACAAATCCAACTGATGCAAGTTAATACAGAGGGCTGCAGATAAGATCTGTCTTATCGGCTTGCTTTGTAGTTGCTTGTGAGTGTAATGTGTGTGTGTGTGTGTGTGTGTGTGTCTGTCTGTGTGTGTGTGTGTGTGTGTGTGTGTGTGTGTGTGTGTGTGTGTGTGTGTGTGTGTGTGTGTGTGTGTGTGTGCGAGTGTGTGTGTGTGTGTGTGTGTGTGTGTGTGTGTGTGTGCGAGTGTGTGTGTGTGTGTGTGTGCATGTGTTTGTGTGCGGCCATTTGTTTATGTCTGTGGGTATAAGTATGTGTATGAACTTGTGTGAGCACGCATGAGTTTCTGTGTGTGAGTGAGTGAGTGTGTGTGTGTTTGTGTGTATGTACAGTATGTGTGTGTGTCTGTGTGTGTGAGTGCGTGCGTCTGTGTGTGCACTCAGGCATTTGTGTTTGTTTATAGGCTTATGGACGAGTGTGTATGTGTGTGTGTGTGTGTGTATGTGTGTGTGTGTGTGTGTGTGTGTGTGTGTGTGTGTGTGTGTGTGTGTGTCATGAGATGTGTGTTACGGATAGAGATAACTGCACATCTGTAGTATCTAATCTTTTGAAACATATCCCCCTGCAGGGACTCCAGCATAGTAGCAAGAACTGAGAAGCTGAACTTCTGATGACTTTAAGTACTATGCACTTAGACGAAAGAACTGGCCTAACAATTGTAATTATATTAATTACTTTATTGCACACTAATAAAAATACATATTTATGATGTTTACATAGATCTTTCATCAGTTGAAGTTCTATTAATTGGTATTTAGTCTCTAAATTACTGAATAATTCATTACTAACTAATGAAAGGATCCTGAAATTAAGTAAGCATTGCAATATGCAGGATTAAACTGGTGTTTATTAAAGACTTGCATTAGCGGTAAGACAAGAAGGCTTTCAACAGACAGAAACAAATGACTCTCTGGTCTTTCAGCACATGGGCAAAAGTTAAATGAATAATGAGAACTATACAGTATATTTAAACAATATGACACGAGTGAGAGTGGCGTTGGTTAAGGATATCCTCATGCCTGTGATTTGGCAGTAGGCCGCAGGTAATCGCAATCGTGAGGATATCCTTTACGAACCCCATGAACATGGGTGTCACACTGTTTTCATTAAACAGGTCTACTGCAGACTAATTGAATTTAAAGACACCAGATTGTGTTTTCTTTTGTCTATTTCAATTTCGGTTTTTTTTCATTCTCCGCCCCCAAAAATAGTTCCAACCTGAGTTTTTTGGCATCAACCGTTGCCAAGCAATGAATACTGTCACTCTGCAGCCAGGTTGAGTCAAAGAGCCTATTTATTCACATTAATTTCTACACTCACCTGTCTTCACGTTACATATTAATTTGTATGTTGTCTCCAGTCCATTTGCGAAAACTGTCAAATGTAATGTTACCAAATCGCTGCCTGCCTTTCTGCTCTCTCGCTTTGAATAAATGGAATGTTGACGTCATACATTTAAACGGTTAAAGTGTATCAAACGAGGCATGATTACTAACAAGTCCAAGTGAGGTTGTTCCAGGACATCCTCACTCAAGGATGCTTCTTGTGTAATCAGAGATTAATAAATGTTCGACCAGCTCTAACTGTTGGACAAATGTCTTTTGTATAATGTATACCTATAATGTATATTTTTTACACTTTACTACCTCTAAACCTAAACTTAATCTTCACTGTAACATCACATATTTGTCATAATAACACGTGAGAAGTAAGAAGTATATTGACTGCATTAATCAATCAATTAATTAAGCGTCAATCAATTAAGCATCAATCAATTAAGCATGGTGTATCACATTGTGTATCATATTGTGTACCTTATTGTGTACCTAAGGGCTTTAGGTGGAAAGGTCGTATCTTATTTTAGTACTCCTCTGTGTCCTTCTCTAAACAAAGGACACACAATCAAAGTGCAGCTGAATTCAGTCATTGAAAATGTCTCCGGATACAGAGAGAATTTAAAGTTTCGTCTGAGTGGAAATCCTTCTTACCTAAAAAGGATCTTCTACTTCTCACAAACACAAGGAACATGACTTACACAAGTTCCACTCATGTGAGACTGGGATTAAAATAAGCCTCAAGGTCAGCTGCAACCATCCCCACTGATGTCTGGGTCAGCTTTTTAATAATTCACCAACTCTGAGACCATAGAACAAGAGGTCTCCTGTGATATCCTATGCTACCTCTCTAAAAACAGCACCGTTATGTAGGACATACTGAAATTAATTCTGTAACTTTATGGATATGAATATCTGGTATGATGGTTGGATTCAGTCAAGGCATACAGCATGTGAATTCAATTATAACTTCATGCCCATTTCTCTTTTAATAATTTCCCTTTTCTTAAGCACAGTATGACACTATGAGCTAGTTTTACCTTAAGGCCAGGAAAGACTTTGAATCTGAAAAGGACCTGGCAAGCTGATGATACATGGGGCAACTTTTTGAGCAATCTGGTGACTTGCTCCTATGTTGTGATTAGATTATTGTGACAAGCTGTTGTGTGTTGCATTCCATCTTTGTGCTTCATTAAATAAAATAAAAAAATTGGTAGAAGTTTATTAGCTGTTAAGGTTAAATGTCTTGCGAATACAAATATATGAATAATATCTACCCTACAGCCAACATTATTTGGGAACTTTTTTTTTATTTTTAATATCGATCACCTGTGCTCCAATCTGAGTCATGCCCATCATGCCCAGGAGAGATGGAGACGGTTTGGGAATTATGCGTAGAAAAGTCAACAACTTTAGCACAAAGTCTCTAAAGGTATACCTTGCTAAAGTTGTGGTAGGTTTCCTGGACACCACCAGGAAACCCACCACAGTACACTGACCATTAGAGTAATACTATAATTAGACATGATTATGATTTCCGTGCAGTGAAATCTAACCAATGTGTTCATTTCCATTAAGCGAGGTATATTGCAGTGGCTAGCCCTTGCCTGCTCTTGACATTCTCCCTTTGTGTTCCCTGCCAGGTCTCGTCAGGGTTAACATGCTAATTCTATTTTATGAGGTCTGCTGAAACCCACTCTCCAGCACTTACATCTGTTCAACAATTATTAGAGCGTTTTTGTCATAAAAAATTCAACACCCACGAGTGTCGCATGAGTGAAACCTGCAAATTTATGCGGTGAATGGAATAGCTAATTTCTCCCAGGAACTGGAGAGGGGTAAAAACACTGATTTACTTAAACATTATCCAATTAAATTTGCTCAGCTGACACCCTTCCTGGGTTTAATCAGAGACCTCTCTTTTTCCTTCTCCTTGATAATTAACCTGATAAAGACATTAGTTGTGATTTCAGACCAAGAAGTATAGAGCCTTATTCCTTCCATTATTCCTGTTTTAAAGGTTAAGTTCCATGAAGAAACCTCTGCATCACGTTCCTGTACAAGTGCACTGGTACCACCCAAATAGCTTTCATAATAGTTGATCCATTCACACATCGGCACTAGTGACTGAGATGGCCAGTGACACTGGGCCAGATTAAGCCCTGGTTCTAGTTTGGATCCGGTCCACAGCAGAGCCGCATCCACCATTATCAGAGTCCATCATCAGAGTCCTGGGTTAGGCTTAGTTTGTGGAACCAAACTGTAGCTCATGTAACACATACAAGCTCATATCAGTTCATGGAAGTAGGAGTATATAATAGAGCCCTGTTTGCGGTTTGTCACTCAGACTTGATGGAAGTGTTTGAATCCCCAACTAAATAAACAACTTCTACTTGTTATATACACACGATTACTATCACTGGATGACCTGAGAGAGACCTGTGAGAAAACACACACTCTGTTTCATCTTGGACCAGCTGGACCATTTGGCTTAACACAAAATGAAACCACAAAATAAATATATAACATAAATAAATAAATTAAAAAAATCAGGTAGAGCTCGGCCACCCTGGCAAAAAGCAATTCCAATTCCCCAAGTCCCTGCCCTCCGTGGCTAGAGTGTGCAGTGACAGGCGGGAGGGATGACCCTGGGAATCACATTATGTATATTCCTGAGCCTCCACACCCCATCCCAACCCTCAGCATTTGCATGGAGAAGACAGTTAGAATAAGGCCATAAATCAGTGGCAAACGTATAAATGGATTTGCGGGAGATTGAAACCCTCTGAGAGCCTCCTGAGCAAATATCTGCAGCCCAACAGTCGACGGCCAGAGAGAGAGACAGTCTCCCCTGTCATTAAGAGCCACAGCCTACTCTGGCCACTCGCGCCTGTGTTTCCTTCATTAGATGGTCGCTCAGGACGTGGAGTCCGTACGGCTGGCAATGAGGGCTTTGGATATCAACACCAACACTTTCTGTCAAGCATATTGAACTGTAGCTGCTGTTGCTGAGTGTAATATCTTGACAAAAGGAACATTTTATTACATTTTATGTTGATACAAAGTACATTATGAGAGTGTTACGAGATGGTGAAAGGTCTAAGCTATCCAAATTTTGAATAAGCTTGACAGAGTATCCAACGGACATAGAGGTGGCTCGTACAATAAATAAATAAATGTGTGTGCATACTATATATATATATATATAGTACAGTACTATTGACTGAACAGAGACTTTGGATTGAGTTATATGGACTATAATATGTATGTGATGTGTGATAACCATCTCAATATTCAAATAGCAATCAGATAAATCACTATAAGTCTGCCAGGGACATGATATACACTAGTGCTGACTGAGAGCCAGATTCATTTAACCGTGTTATTTCATTGGGTTGACTGAGGTGGCTACAGCAAATACAGCAGATCTTTATAATGTTTTTTTTTATAATGTTCTTTTTTCATCGTCTATCCCAGTATGACGCAAATACGTAGCCTAAGCTATCACCATAGGCTAATAAAGTCTTGGAGGTAAGAAGTAGCCCACAGAATAGAGTGTGGGAGAGACTGTCGTCATGTTGTATTCAGCGGATTAGCATTTTTGCAAGTTCCAGTTTTAGTCAAAAAATTCCTATGGGAGAATGAATTTTGCAAAGTTGTCAAAACAGAGTATGGAAGTTGCCCGGAAGTGACCGGTAATGGGTTTTTGGCAATCAGTAAAAATAAGGTGTGAGCGAAACCATGGCAGCAGAAAACCTAGGTAAACAGTTTAGGGAGTTAAAATGTCTTTTGTAATGAACTGTTGTCTTCTTTTAGTTTTAAAATTAAGATGTTGCTACCAATATGCTAAAGCAGAAATAAAATGGACTACATCATAAATTAAACAATTAAACAATTCAGTATTTTACAAACCCTGATACCATATAATTGCCATGAATGCAAGTCATTTGTTTCTGGATAATTACTGCAAAGAATCTGTATCTTACCATTTCATTATTACATTTAAAACCTCACCATTACGAAAATATATTACCATTTTGTTACAGACATGTTACCACAGTAAATGGTGGATTATTGCTTAGAAACAACTTGGAAAGTAATTTGTGGGCTGTTTTGAGTTATTACCATTCAAACAGCCAATGTGGTTTTTTAGTGCATAGGCTATAGAAAATTCTGCTTATTTACAAATTAGTGACGACATTCATGTCATTTTTTATCGATAGACTAGAATCATATTCATGCCACAAATAGGCTTGTGGCACAGGAGTGTGGCACAGTTACCCAGTGCTCTGTTGCTGAATGTAATGCTGTGGTTCTTGGCAGGTTTGAGTCAGACAGACTTAAACCATAAAATCAACTGATCCCATAAGCCATTGCTATGTTTTATAAGTGCACAGTGAAGAGTCGGCCAATGCGGTGTGCAAACTAGCAATAATATTTCATACACAAGTCATCAACTTAGTGATGTGACCCAAGAAGTGCAATGAATTTGTAATTTATGATGCCATATAGCTGTAGTGACTAAATGGTGACTGAAGATTGAGTGACCCGGTTATTCAGGCTTAGACCGCCCGGAAATGCCATTACTAATATATACTGTATTATTTATATTTACTACTTATACTGTATATATTTAAGATTATAATGTTATATATATTTTTTTCCTTCATGTTTTTATTGCCATCTGTGACAGGGCTTGTATTTGAGATATATTTCATTAAAAATAAGGAGGGTGCTGTCCTGAAACCAAAACGAAAACACATAAAATGCTTTGCGAAGTGCAGTTGCTGTTGTCATGCACAGACAAATTATCCGCTGCAGCAGATGGCCATCTTCCCACTGAGTCTAAAATAAGAGAAAATGTTATTATTCTCTATAACACTAAGTAATGAAAGAGTCCTGAGTCTTCAAGTACTGCAGACCCACTAAACCACTAATACACACACACACACACACACACACACACACACACACACACACACACACACACACACACACACACACACACACACACACACACACACACACACACACACACAGAGAGCGAGAGAAAGAGAGAGATAGAGAGAGATAGATTCCTACATGTTGTCTGTGAGTTTAACATAAAAAACAAGGGCATTTTATGAAAATTCAATTCAGTGTACTTGAGTTGCCACATAACCCTCATAATCACTGCTTTTAGTGTCTGCTGATTTTGTGATGAGAATATAAGATAATAGCGTTTGGACCAATGCAAGTGCATATTTTAGGGTGCCAATTTAGACACGACATACAGCAAACAAAAAATCACTTTCCAAATTTGCCACAGAGTTAAATGGAGAGTATGAAAAGAGAGACATGGAGAGGGTGCTACCCATAGGAGTAGAAGGGCATGTCAGTAGGGATTACTGGAAGTCATTTCATCACCAACATCACTCAGTGAAAAGCAGAATTGGGCTCTCATTTTTTAGGATGTTGCAACAAAATGTTTTGGGCAATGTGTAGATGCTTGGATTATGACCAATGTGTTTCACTTCATCCAATCCACTTCTGTGCACATTTTGGGCTTAGAAAGGGGGAAAAAAACGAGGAGCCGCT
>NC_045165.1:19248659-19383659 GCF_900700415.2 Clupea harengus
GTGTGTCTAAGTTTCTCTTGATATGGGCATTCAAGTACAACCAGACCAGAGACAGTGCCTTCATTTCATGGCATATATGTCGAACAAGTCCTGCCACATTTGCGTGCACTGAACCGGGCTGCTGTGAAGCAGATGCATTCGCTTTGGCAGGCAAACATTCCACCTGGAAACGGACAGACAATCTGCCTGCCTGTCCAACATATGCCGAATACAAAAGTGCATCGGAGAGGCGTGAAGCAAGGAAAAAGAAACAAAAAAACACCGGCTATATGCTGAGAGTAAGATCGGGGGTGGCCATGCTGGATAGTGACAGTTGTCACTTGTGCCGTCAGGTCTTTAAGACGAGGTGTTGAAAGGCCACTCACTCACAAGAACCACTTCTGGTGGAGCCTGACTAGATCAGAGGCACTGATGCATACTTGTACAAGCATGAGGGGCCCATCTGTTTATCAATCTCATTGGAGAAATGAGCTCATTTCGTCCGCTATCGTCTCATCACCAGTTGTCTCATTGAGGCATACAACACAAAGAAGCGATAGCAGGCAACGGTTGTTGTCATATTGCATTGGGTTTATAAGTAAATATATATAACACTATTTATTTTTTAAGATGACACAGGGTGCAATGTATTTTCTCCTGAAAGCCTAAAAGCTTGATATAGTTAATCGTAGGTGTGCTCTGTGGTTCTGTTCCAATTTGCCTTAGTATTAAGGTTATGTAGGTCAAGTTAAATACAGTGAAAAGAGGAAACAGCACTCACCTGTAAAAAATGTTAATGCGTTTCTACTAAATGTTGGTGCATAGTGAAATATAAATAATGAAAATCTGTGAGAGTGTGTTATTTTTTTCTGGAGCAGATATCCTCAAGACATACATTTTCACAGCTGTACTGCCGTTTGTTGTGTGTCCTCATTTTTGTTTTCATAAAAACAGCAAAACATCACACACACACACACACACGCACACACACACACACACACACACACACACACACACACACACACACACACACACATCCGTCGCTTAAAGAGGGACCCATGGGACAGTACGGTTGTCTTTTTTGCATCATTAAGGATTGAGGTACTCACATCAGCTTCCTTTCAGACTGCTGCAGCGGAAGGAAAACAACATATTTTTTCGTTCGTCTTTCTTTCATTTTTTTCTGGAATTTTAATACAAAAGAAATATGTGGAGACTCTGAGGAACAGAGAGATAGGGAAAGTAGGAGCAGAAGTATTGAAATGTGATATATATGCCATGGTAAAGACACCTGCCCCCAGAGCCATCACTTTTAGGCTAGGAGCTCTGATGGCGAGGTGGCATCCTTTTGTTAGAGAATCATATTTATAGGCAGGAGGAAATCACATGGCATCATTTTGTTAAAGAATCATATTCATAGGCAGGAGGAAATCAAATGGCATCATTTTGTAGCAGGTATCAGGCCCTGAAACGCCTTTCACATATGAGGTACAGGAATATGTCCACAGGGGAAGTGTATTTATTTATTGATTTTATTAGTTTGAGCCATGGACTTTGTTTAGCTTATTGGTGCTAGGGTAAAGGAAACAGTGACACCCCCACCAGTGACACCTGCATGTCAGTGTAAGACACACTAAAACAGTCCCCCACAAAGACGCAGCACATTTGAGTAGTCAGGACGCCATTACTGCTGGCGGATGGGTTAAATGACAACAGCACATAATACAGCGCAAACTACACCTGAGGGTGAATGATTGGGTAAAACGTATTCTGTTCCCTCCTCCTCCACCCCCTCATACACACACAGACACACAGACACACACACACATGTTTGGGAGGATTTTTTTTTTTAATTCTACATTAGTTTTACAAAAGTCAGTCATTGTTAAGACAGGTGTAGGCCAGTGATTGGTCAAGAGAAATTAATGAATGAGTGAGTGAAGTAGCATTACAGTCTTCACTTAAAGTGTTCAGTCTGTGCTAACTACTGTATGCTAACACCTCTTGCATAGTTAGTAAGACATATCACCGCCAGTGGGGTGCCATGATAGAAAACCTCAGAGACTCCAAACTGCCGATGATTCAAAAATCCCAAATTCATTAGCAGTTTGAAACCTGTCACCTGAGACATTTTGATGCAAGTCAACATACTGATGCTCCTCTTCATGCTGTCAAGCTGCATACTTATCTTTCATTCACCAAAAACGCCTTTTGACTTTCTCAACAGAATGCACCATGTAATGTAAAAAGAAACTGCTGGTAGGAGAAAAAAATCTGCTGGTAGGAATTTATAATGTTGTTGAAGGCATCAGGTGCACCACTGTGGGGTGTTGGTTGGATGAGGAGGTGAAGGCTGGCGAGACAGGCCTGGGCTTGGGGCAAATGGGCATTTAGGCATAGGATTGGGGCAAATGGACATTTAGGCATAGGATTGGGGTTAATGTGTTGTTTGGTTTAGGGTTAGCTAATGATTAGGCCTTGTTGACAGTTGAGAGTCAGAATTTTGCACATGTATTTTGGAGACAGTGTCTTGAATATTTGCTAATTAGCCATTAGAGGGTATAAACAGATTAGCATAATAACAATAAATACATAATATAAATCCTTACCTTGTTTTATGTTGTTTTTAATGTTTAATATGTACATTTAAATGTGTAATATGAATCACATCTGAAATATATGAAGGGAATCAACAGCATAAATCAAATAGTAACATTTTATTTATATAGGATATTACAAAAGATTTTTGAGGACAAACAGTGCGAAAGCTGTGATGTTCAGCATAGTACAGAATGTACTGACATGAAAACAATGCAGTGACAAGGCCTTGCTTCTCAGGAATCTCTTTGTTGAGCGAGAGGGGGAGAGCCATTGAGATGCAGTGGCACACAACCATTTGCTTTTCTGATGCCAGTGGCTTTGTGCAGGTAAAAGTGGAGTGGAGCTCCTTCGGGATCCTTTTATGCAAAGCAGCAGGGAGAAAAATGTTAAATTATTCCAGGGCCTCTTTATATGTATATAAAAATGTCTTGAACAAGATGCTTATCTTAATAGATGAAGTAAGAGCAAAAGAACTATAATTTTAATCACATTTCCAGCTTATTCGCTCAACGCTGTCGAGAGGGACTGAGAGTTTAAATGCATGTTGTTGGGACTGGTGAATAGACTCCACAGGGGGTGTCTCGCTCTCTAATTATGCCTCACTTACAGGTATTTCTGTTGCCATGGTCTTTATCTTCCCTTGTAAAAAGGAAACCAATTTGTTCAGATGCATATGAGAAGGGGTGATTGCCTGCAAGGAGAGAAGAAAGAAGAGCCCTTACGAATAAAAAAAGATGTCTTGAAAAATGGACAAGTCATTCGGACAATCGGGCGGAAGAGTTTTTTAGTGTGTTTATATGTGTGTTGTTTTGTGTGTTTATTTGTGTGTTTATTTGTGTGTTGTTTTGAATGTATTTAGTCTGCAATGCAGGCACACTGTGATGACAGCAGGCTCTTGTTACGTGCTTTAAGGCGGAAACCTAGGGGCATTTTGCTTGAAGATAATCGGCCCAAACAAAGTCTACCCATCTGTAAAGCCGACATGGTCCGACAAACAGACTGAGATAATGATATTTGGCTCTTTTTTTACCTATACCGGTGGGTTTAACTTGAGAATGCAAAAGTGGGGTCATTGAAAATGTGACTCACTGATTTTATCACATTTTGCCTACTTTGTTAGTGTTGGTGGCTCTGATGTCATGGACTTAATGATTTTGCCACTGAAAAGACAGCATGTTCAGAGTGATAAAGTAAACACAAATCTGCTAATGATCTTGGACTGATATAGATTTTCAGCAATGCAAAAAGGAGAGAGAATCAGTGTAAAAATCTCTTCTAGTTCTAAGAGTTCTAACATGTAATCTCACATAATGATTATAAAATACTTTTAGTTCAATGATTAAAACAATTGTATTATACTGTTGCACCTCTTTTGTTAAATGATTTCTCTTTTTTAATGATATTTCAAGTACTTATGTTCATTTATTTTGAGTAAAGCAATCATGTAATATTACACATGATAGGTCCAGCGAATTTAGGCCAGGCTGTCATGAACACAACGCAAAATTATCACAATTAAGGTCAGCTTTGTCTAATTTCAGACTGGTCAAGTGCAATAAAATCATGCCATTAGGTCGCGCATCTTTCCGATTGGACACATTGAACCCCTGCCGAACAGCCACAGATTCTGGCCCAGTTTAGGCCCAAATCTGGCGTAGATCTGGCAGATTATGATCATGTCAGAGCCAGATTTGCTCCAGAGTAGGCTACTGGTCTGGACTGCATTGCATTAAGTGACTGAAGATTACTTGTGGCAACATCAATTAGGCCTGGATGTTATCTGTCAGTACTGCCCGCGATGTTCACTGATGTCCAATAAAGAGTTCAAGTTCTTCAGAGAGAGGTTTATCTGACCACACAACACTGTCAAGAGTAATTATTCCCATTACGGCGTGCTAGTCAGCCAGCTTGTTATTGAATTTCAGGCAGCTGTAATGTGGTCACAATGAATCGAATGGCTTTCACTATGCCCAGTGGCCAAATGCTGCTCCCTGGTCAGTATAACAGAGACAGGCATATGTTTTGTTTTGTTGCACTTGGATTTGTTTTGTTTAATGAATGATGTGAATCACAGAGGATTATTTTTATCCCGAATGTTTTATACTGATGTAAGAGAGAAACAACTAAACATATATGGCAAAGAATACAGATAATAAGCAGAGGACATTTACTGCACATGATTATTTTGCTTACAGTTCCTCAGCATTTGCTTCAGTTTCCTCCACATCCACAGATGTACCAGTGATGCATGTGTTTAAGTTCAAAAATATTCTAAAATATGCTATTCCAAATGAGTTAAAAGTTTTCCAGTGTCCTAAACAGAATATCCCTTTTTTCATGGCTACAATAGGTAAATGGGCTTATATTAATTATTTTATTGGCCATGCACACTTTCCTGCCTGTTGTGCATGCGCATGTTTTCTGATTTTCAAAGGCAGTGCCAGTTATGAGAATAGATGCTCGGTGCCAAGATAGCTAATGTTTACTAAATAAGAGTCCCCCATCATCAATCTCGGAAGCACCGCCCTAAGGAGACTGCGTTGAGCTTGTAATGAGACGCTGCAACATACTGCTCCTTAATGGAAGAAGCGCTCCCTCTACCCCCAAAGCCCTCTACCTGAAGGAACAAAGGACATTGCATGCACCGGGGGAGGAACCAAATTTGAGATAATCTGTGTCATTCATATTATGTTTCCTGACACAAATGATCAGATAATTCACATTTGAAGTGAATTAACATCTGTTGTTTGAATAGGGCCTAATGTCTAGCAATTCATCAATTTCACAGGTTTACTATGCTGACCAAAAGAACTGTGTTCTCATACTCCTGGAGTAGGCATGAAGCTTTAGAGTGGTGTTTAGGTCTTTTCAGAAGCATTCAAATGGGGGAGAACATTCTATGTATATCCAGCAGTCTGAGATTGCTCATTAAATATTGTTGGAGTGAATTTTAATGTGAAAGTAAAAAATAAAATCAGAACACACAAGTAATTCTTTTGATGGGGCTCATGCCACATAATCCTTATATGAAACCTGGATGACGTACACATTATCATTGGAAAACTGCACTAACTTCACTACCATCAACTATGACAAATATCACCAAGAATAAAATCAGCTGACAAAAAATAAAACCAGGCAGCATCAAGGGCTCAAATATAATGCTGCTATTAAAACAATACACAACAAATACGATGCTATAACAAGTAAAACATTTTGGGTGAACACTCTGCATGTACGATAATGTGTTGTGATTTGAGTTTGGGGTTTGGGGTGAATGTGATTTTGTCAATATAATAAATAGAAGACATGTATAAATAGCTTAATGGAATATGTCTTGCCTATATCTTGTAACAATTCCTAAGGGAGAGTGAAGGTTGTAGATAAATACATTAGAAAGACAAAGAGGATAGTTCTTGTAATAGAAACTTAAATACACAATAGTATATAGTTCAGTAGTGCTTGAACAATGTGATACTGTATATGTGACAAGAACTTTACAAAAGACTTCAACAGATAAAAGGTCATGGTTTCAGGAAAGCCAGTCAGTCTGAAACGACACCTTAAAATGATTCCCTAGAAACTGTCAAGGCAAAGGAGGGATTGTTTTCCTGGGTGCTATCGGTATGGAAACACATTTACTGAAGGCTCTTGTTAGCGCCTCCTGAAGCTCCTTGTTCCTCAAGCTGTAAATTATGGGGTTGAGAGCAGGAGTGAGAATTGCATACACCACTGCCACAATCATGCGTGCATCAGGAGAGAACGTGGCCACACGGTACGAGACGTACACACACGTGGCCGACACATATGAGATGCAGACCACTATCAGGTGCGAAGCACACGTGGCACAAGCCTTGAGCCTCTCCGCCCGGCCCATGCGGTACACGGCTTTGCCTATTTCAATGTAAGATGCCAGGATGAGGGAAAACGTGCCGAGGAGAACAACGAGAGCAAAGAAGAGAGACACAATGTTGTTAACAATCGTGCTGTCACAGGCTAGCCTCACCACAGACGAGTGGTCACAGAGGACGTGCTTCACCCTGTTGGGTCCACAGAAGTTTAACTGGACAGCAAGCGAAAGCGCTGGCAGGACGATCGTATAGCCAAAGCCCCATGCTGCACCCACCAGGAGAATACAAAGCCGTTTGGTCATAATAGTTGTGTAGTGAAGTGGGTGACAAATGGCTACATAGCGGTCAAAAGCCATGGATGTCAGGATAGAGCAGCCACTCGACGCCGATGAGAGGAAAAAGTACATCTGCACCATGCAACCAGTTTTGGAAATGGTGTGTTCCTCTTTTAGTAAACCTGACAGCAAGTTGGGTATGATTACTGTTGCGTAGATCATGTCTGAGAAAGAGAGGTTATGAAGAAAGAAATACATAGGAGATTTAAGCTTAGGGTCTGTTCTCACTAGATATATAATCATACCATTGCCACACAAAACCACAACATAAATGATGAAAAAAACACCAAACATGAGCATTTTCTTCTCCTGCAGTCCTTCTATGATGAAGAATGTGACTGGACCAGAGACGTTCATGTTCCAGAAGATGCAATAAGCCCCTATGTGAAAAAATAAACATAATGACAGAAAGCTGTTAAGGTGGCTATCAGTTTCTAAGAGAGTACAATTTCAAGTCAACTGAATGTAAAGCTTCATGGAGAGATGTCTCTCCAGTTAAATGGATCAGGTAAATACATTGCTACTAAAGGTACGTAACTCCACATGACATTTAAGCATGTTGTGGTGAGCTGGCATGAGAGAAGGGTACACGGAGACCGGAGTCTCATCCGTAAAGGCATCTCCTGTGCCCCATACACCGCACGACCCCAGGAGTGCCACTTTGTCAGCTTTACAACACATAGAGAATGAGGAAAAACAGGAGCCAGGTATTTTTTGGCCATGACAAAGACATTGACGGTGGATTACAAAAGGACCAAAACTGCATAAAAGACAGACAAAATGAAAAACAGTCACACACACTAATAATACCAGACAAAAAAGGGAGGCATAAACCACATTATTTTGGAACGGCACATTTACACATTAATGCAAATGCCCTACCTGTTCCTAATGGCCATCCAACATGCATAGGATGAAAGAGACACTGTCTTAAATACAGTCTGGGACACTTTAGAGAATTCTACTTACGTCATTTTAGAATGTTTTCAAGCAACAATTAGAAGTCTTGCCTTATAGTAATTACTCTGCAGAAGTTACAATTGTCCCTAATTAGGATTAGATCACATTGAGACCATTCATGAAAACCACTGGTGTTTTTAATTGCTTCCAAAATGTATACACACTCTAGTGTACAATTACCCATGATACCCATGATAATTTTGCAAAACAAAGTTGCTAATTGAACAGCAAACAGGAATATCAGAGGTCCAGCACTGGCAGTGTCTCCAACAGGATTCAGCTTTTATGGTAAGGCATGTGTTGTTTCAATATTCTTCAGGAGCATGGAAGTCTAAGAAGTTCACTTACTGGCTCAACCCTCAAGATGTTCTGATGATGAACAACTGTTAATGAACAAAAAAAGATTAGCGGTGTCAAATAAGTTTAAGACCATAAAGGTGACTCTGCAAATAGATAAATAGTTAAAAAAAAACACACAAACAAATGTATTCAGGTCCTGTAGGCTTATTGTTCTTATATCACTTACTTACTAAGGCTTCACCATATTGAGGCTCTGGTTATTCTAGAATGACAGTTATCAATCTGATCTGCGATCGTCTATGTATGTCTGTTAGTCCCACCAGCAGGCCTGTCTGTTCAAGATGAGTTGCAAACAAGGAAAGAGAAGAAATCATTCTGAAGACATTCTGCTACTTAAATATGTATTTTTTAATAATTTGCAATGACTTTTGTCGATGTTTTTCTCATGAAATTGTCCTCATGACACCAGATTGTCTTAAGGGGGTTGAATATCTGTGGTTGCAACCGTCATGATCTCTGAAGGGGATGACCTTGATTACAATTGAATTACAATTTGATTCCAAAACAATATGGAGCTGGTGGAGGGGTATACAAACCCTGAATAGATGAGATTAAAGTCGTAAATTTACAAGAAAAAAAAAAGTATATTCTCTGAGATTTTAAAGTCACACATTTGCAAGAAAACACTCAAGTTGTCAAGGAGCCACATCGCTTGTCTAGCTTTATTGCGCCACCAACCAGTAGTTAGTGATTGGAAGAATATTCAAGTTTTCTCATGAATTTGTTAGTTTTCTCTCATGAATGCATTACTTTAATCTCAGAGTTTTTTTCTCTGAATATTAAACCCCTCCTCTGTATATATTTTTTTAACCGACAATGGCCCTAATATGATATCAAATATAGTAGATTAATAGTATGCTAATCTGCAGTGTGTGATGGAACAAGTTTGGTTAGTTCACCTTCAACTACATGGAAAAGACTTGGAAGATGGAGGGGGAAGATCAAAAAGACAGATTTTGTAGAGATTTTAAAAAATCTTCCAGAAATTTTGCAATGTTTGTTTCTCGTTAAATTCCACTGAAACTTTACTCATGCTATCAAAACAAAAATATCAGAGATAAAATTTTTAAAAAAATCATATGAGATAGAATAGCTACCTATTTTATTGTATAATGTGTGTGTGTGTGTGTGTGTGTGTGTGTGTGTGTGTGTGTTGTGTGTTTTATATACCTCTGTTATTGATATCCTAATGTAAAAAAAATATTATATTGATCTGTTATTAAAAAAAGATTCCTCATGGTGTGTGGCCTACTGTGTTTCTACTCAAACCCCACTTTCTAGGGGCCGTAGGTGGGGTTTTTTGTGTTGTTGTTGGGGGCCCCGCATCTAGGGGGCACAGAATATGGAGTGAAAGCTTTTATCATTTATGCTTTTGTTCATCTTGATGGTTAATGTTTGATGCCATTCTGTATACTATGCAAAACTAAATAGAGGGGAAAGTACTTGATTGGCCCAATTCCAACTGCTCTTTACATCTTCATCATCAGACAAAGTAAGCTACCATATTTACTTTACTTTTACGTAGATTTAGACAGACACAGCTTTAAAATATATATTTTTTATTCCAACCATAAATCACTCACGACTCAGCAAGTCCACAGTACCGTCAATGTTAGACACATCAGCCAATCAAATTGTTGCATTTATATGAGGCGGGCGTAATCTATAAGAGATGTCATTGACTATGGTCTTCTCCAGCAGTACCCCACTTTACTCACATCTATTATGCTTGGGGTCAATTTGACCCCAGCAATTTAAACCTCCAAAAAATTATTACAATATTTTTTTTTTACCCAAGTTTATGTGTCAGGTACTTTAGGTTTGTTTGTTGACTACCTAAATAGCCCTTCATTTATGGAGAATATGCAGATCACCATCAAATCTCACTGATTGACTTAAAATTGGAAAAAGATATCCTTCTGGTGTTTTATGGCTTCATATTATTTCTAAGTACATATTGTTGTTATCTATAACATATGGAATAGAAAACTATTTCTGTAATCAAGAATAGTAACAATGTGATGAAAACAGTTTATATTTCTTATATATTTTATACAATTAAAACAGCCTGGGGTCAAATTGACCCCAAACAACACCTATGCGTAAAGCATGTGTACAGGACATTGAAAACATATCATCATGTTAATTTTGTGTTTACCCAGTTGTCCCCATAAGATTAGGAAAAGTCATTAAATATGAAGCAAAAAAAAAACTATGCCAATCATTTATTTAGAGACGTCAAACATTGAAAAGGGTCAAATTGACCCCAAACATAATAGGAGGGTTAAATAAACGTTTGATCAGTTGTTAATTGTTAATGTTTTTTCTTAGGTCTTTAAAAGTAATGAAGCATTTTTTCTTCAGTTTTATATTTCTAAGTTGCAAAACAACAATTAGGTGTTTCCATATTTGCGTATGAGATTCACCTTGCACATATCCAGAGACGTTATAAGGAAGGGAGACACATCACTGACAGGAAAATGAATGGGAAATCAGGGGGGAATCTATAACGCTAGCTTATGACAGATTTGTAACTGGAAGTCCTGCCCTGTATTAGAAAGAACCAATCACCTTGTTGGAAACAGCATACATGAACATTCTGTTTATTTCCACCGTTAAAATAGCAATAAGCTTAGCTATAGTACATTTGGTGTATTTAGGGTGAGCAAGTCAACACGAAGAATAAAGTACTTTTTAGCCTCATTTGAGCAGTTGAGGAAAACATTTTCACAACATTTATGTCAGATTTAAATATAAATTCACGTGATGTACTTTAAATGTCTTTTTCGACCTTTTCATGAGATAGGAGCCTGATCTTGTTTGCCAGAAATACAAGACATTGTAGACATGCCAAATGGTGAGACTTGCCTATTAGAACTTGAACAGATCTCATGTAATTAGCTCAACTCTTTCCCTACACTTACGCTAGTATAAGAGGTTTCATGTGGGGCAGAGGACATTTTCCCCTTGTAAATCTATGGTGAGATATGGAACTGCAGCGACCCCTAACAGACAACCGTTGGGGCAGAAAAAGTCTACCCCTACTGCTGTTAATATCATGCTGGGCCCAAGGCAACACAATGGTAGACCTACAATATTAATATTATTCCACACTAGGCCTATGGATGTAACAGTCTTTGCGTGCACCATCCAACAACATAGTAGTTTCTTAACTCAATCAAATGGCTGCAAATTCAAGAAAGGAGCCACAGTGATGTCTATTTCAATATTCCATTATACTGTAGTTTTAGATAAAACTACACGGAGAGAAGCCCTCTGCCTGCTGCAGGCAACAGGAGACAGATGCTAAAGTTTGTTCACAAGCCATCAGTCAATAGCGCTGCTAGCTAGCTACGGCTCTTGCACACCAGCAGACTTGCACTGTAAGCCCCTCGTGTCGACTCCTCCCGGTCACAATGTACTGTTTACTCCTTCCCGCCATGGCAAATCCGATCTTTATTGTGTTTGGAAAGAGTAGGCAGGACCAGTGGGGTAACGGAGTCACGACGGGCCCAGGTGCAAGATATTATGACGGGCCCCCCAAGTGAACGCTAGTTACTATCGTAGCGTTCCCTACTTCTGCACCCGCGTCTAAAAAACCGATAAACAAAGTTGTTTGTTATCGATATAAATAGTGTTTAATTAATCAACCTTACATATTTCAGAAGCGACGGGTGTGTACACAATGTAGGTTACCTGTTGCATGGATGCTGACACACCATACCGTTGAGAGACGAATGTATATTTTGGGACCCGGCTACGGGCCCCGACACCCCACGGGCCCAGGTGCAGCCGCCCCTGGGCAGGACACTCTTAAGCTGTGCTACTGTGTGTTGGTGTTCAATGATTTAATTGTCAATGATTGATAGTGTTCATATACGTTTTTGTGTGCTACTGGGTAAGTAGCCTGTGTGTGCTGGTAGTAAGGAAAGGACAATAAAAGTGGGGGACCGTCTGGGCCTGCTGAGAGTTCTATGTAGGCCTAAAGATAATCAAAATGATGGTTCCAGCTTTCCAGCTCTTGTTCGTGTGTTAGCTCGGAGGATGAGGAGGCTTTTTACAAACTGTTCAAAACTGCTGGCGCAGGGAATTTGATTACTGACACTGATGGTTCTGATGGTTTATGTTAGAAAAGGCAGTCGTTTTCAGAAATTCAGCAAAAACGAGGTTTACAACGTTTTGCTGCTGTTGACCAATAAACAATTAAATGGATGTATCTTGTCTTGTCCAGTTGCTATGATAATAAGCTTCTTTGGCTGTAGGCCGTTACTTCAGTCAAAATAGAGCAGGTTATGAAATAAAATGCATCAAAACGACCTAGTTAGCAACAGTATTAAACCATGCATTTCTAATTTCCTTTGTCACAAAACTGTTCTCAGGGGGCGATACCCCCGAATCTCTCTGAACTGGTCTTTACTCCCACAAAAGATAACTCATCATTAAACACCTAAAACATTGTCTGCTACTGGATGCTACATGCAAAGAGAAATACGTGAGCGAAAGATATACATAAATGATAGCACGTGGGGGCCCCCTAGTTCGCCTATGCCACAGGCCAGTCCTGTTTGCAGATAATTTAATCATTCCCCCCTAAGTAATGTGGCAATTTGTGAAACACAAGGTGAATGCTTGATATTGTTTTCATTTAGGTTAGGATGAGAAAAAAATGGCATGTTGGGAAGGGATGTGACTGTGTTGCTTCCTCTGTACCACACTTGTATATGATCCTCTATTCAGGCATTCACCCATGTCAGCCTTGCAGCTCAGAGGAAAGTGAAATACTCTATTTCTCTTATTCAGGATTCTTTCTTATATTTGTTTTGACAACAGTATTTGTGGCATGATTATATCTTAGGCGATACCTTATTCTCACAGCTTGGTGAGCAATGACTGTCTGAAGTTTCAAATTGTGAAACATAATTTACATAACCATATTGTCATAACTAGAAAAGCTAACCAACAAAGAAATGGAAAACAAATATTACATTGCCATTCTGTTGCAATATGTGACTGCACTTTCAACAAATGCAAAACATTCATTAATTTCCTCTTAAGCGCAAACTAAGTTAGGTCCAGAGTCAGACGATTAAAAATGATCTCCACTCTTTGGGTCACACCTTTAGTTTCTTTGATTCAAAAAAGGGGGTTGGATGGTATGTATACAGCAGAAATAGGATCACTGGGATTTTATATAAAAAAAAAACATGTCAGTCATTCTGTCTTTGACCATCCTTATGGCACACCATCAGTATGTCAACATTATATTTGAAAAACATTATTACTGGGAAACATAACTAGGGGCGACCAAACTACCATAGTATAGTACACAGCAAACGACAAATCAGTCCCACTGTAGTGCTCATATTGCATTTATTATACAACATTATGCATAACAAACAGGATGGCTCCATAGTTTGTTCTGAAACCCATCTACAATGAGGGTATCTATAATCTGTGAGTACTCTGTACAGGTATGGTAATGCAATGGTGCACAGTCCAATTTCAATGGTGGGATTTGGATGTGTCAGTAGTAATGTTGTCACTAAACCACACTGATGGCCTACAGTAACAGACTATATCTTGTTTATATCTTGTGATAAAGGAAGGTTATCAGATTACAAGATTGTTAGGCTCTCACAGTAAGGACCCTTTTCAAAAAGGATCCAAAAAGACAAAACAGAATTAAAAAAAAGGGAAAGAATAAAAAAGATCACAAATAACTATCCAGAACGATACCAGGTACACGGAACTCGAAAAATGCAGGATTCAGACTCGTAGCTTCTCAGAGACAAACAATAACAATCCTATATGGGACTACAGACAGACTGAACTTAAATAGAAGGGGGAACAGAGACAACAAGAAACAGGTTAAACAAACAAGGGGAATTAACAAGACACAGGAGAAACGAATCAGGCAAACAAACAGGGTGATGATTGGGAACAGGTGAGGGGAAAAAAAACGGGGAGCGGGAGAGGGCAGGTGAGGGCGGAGTCTCAGGACAAAGACAGAAAGCACATGGCCTGACAACACAAACACAACAAGCACATGACGAAATAAACAAACAGGGGGAAACACATGGCATGACACAACACACGCAGGAGGCACAAGGAAAAATGTCTCTTAGTTAACAGGGATATTAACAAAGATATTACAGTGAAAGAGGGATACACTGCTGCAGACAGACATAATTGTAGTACATGGCCAGAGAGATTATACATGAAATGTATGTATTAGGCTATATTGTACCTCATGTATTTTATTATTGTGATGTTTATTTTAGGCCAGCTTTTGTTTTAGTTAATTTAAAAGACACATCATTTCCACATACCATATTTAAAATTTAGCTTGGACAGGGTTATTTATCTGATTTTAAGTTTAGCACACTTCAACACTTTAAATGCAATTGTTATGGAAACTGAGTAAATTTGATAAACCGCCTTAAAAAATTATTATTTAGAAACTTAAGTTTCAACGGGAATTGTTTTCCTGCCAGCTGTTGGTATGGCAACACATTTACTGAGGGCTCTTGTTAACGCCTCCCGAAGCTCCTTGTTTCTCAAGCTGTAAATTATGGGGTTGAGAGCAGGAGTGAGAACAGAATACACCACTGCCACAATCATGCGTGCGTCAGGAGAGAACGTGGCCACGCGGTACGAGACGTACACACACGTGGCCGACGAGTACGAGATGCAGACCACTATCAGGTGCGAAGCACACGTGGTGAAAGCCTTGAGCCTCTCCGCCCGGCTCATGCGGTACACGGCTTTGCCTATGCTAATGTAAGAGGCCAGGATGAGGAAAAACGTGCCGAGGAGAACAACGAGAGCCATGAAGAGAGACACAATGCTGTTCACAATCGTGCTGCCACAGGCTAGCCTCACCACAGACGAGTGGTCACAGAGGACGTGCTTCACCCTGTTGGGTCCACAGAAGTTTAGCTGGACAGCGAGCGAAATCGCTGGCAGGACGATCGTATAGCCAAAGCCCCATGCTGCACCCACCAGGAGAATACAAAGCCGTTTGGACATAATAGTGGTGTAGCGAAGTGGGTGACAAATGGCTACATAGCGGTCAAAAGCCATGGCTGTCAGGATAGAGCGGCAACTCGACCCCGTGGAGAGGAAAAAGTACATCTGCAACATGCAACCAGTTTTGGAGATTGTGTGTTCCTCTTTTAGTAAACCTGACAGCAAGTTGGGTATTGATATTGTTGCGTACACCATGTCTGAGAAAGAGAGGTTATGAAGAAAGAAATACATAGGAGATTTAAGCCTAGGGTCTGTTCTCACTAGATATATAATCATACTATTGCCACATAAAACCACAGTATAAATGGTGAAAAAAACACCAAACATGAGCATTTTCTTCTCCTGCAGTCCTTCTATGATGAAAAATGTGACTGGACCAGAGACGTTCATGTTGCAGAAGATGCAATAAGCCCCTATGTGAAAAAATAAACATCAGACAGAAAGCTGTTAAGGTGGCCATCAGTTTCTAAGAGAGTACAATTTCAAGTCAACTGAATGTAAAGCTTCATGGAGAGATGTTTCTCCAGTTAAATGGATCAGGTAAATACATTGCTACTAAAGGTACATAACTCCACATGGCATTTAAGCATGTTGTGGTGAGCTGGCATGGGAGAAGGGTATGCGGGGACCGGAGTCTCATCCGTAAAGGCATCTCCTGTGCCCCATACACCGCACGACCCCAGGAGTGCCACATTGTCAGCTTTACAACACACAGAGAATGGGGAAAACAGGAGCCAGGTATTGTTTGGCCATGATAAAGACATTGACGGTGGACTATAAAAGGACCCAAACTGCTTAAAAGACAAAATGATAAACAGTCACACACACTAATACCAGACAAAAAAGGGAGGCATATAGCACACTATTTGGAACGGGACATTTACACATTAATAAAAATGCTCTACCTGTTCCTAATGGCTATCCAACATGCACAGGACGAAGGAGACACTGTCTTAAATACAGTCTGGGACACTTTAGAGAATTCTACTTACGTCATTTTAGAATGTTTTCAAGCAACAATTAGAAGTCTTGCCTTATAGTAATTACTCTGCAGAAGTTACAATTGTCCCTAATTAGGATTAGATCACATTGAGACCATTCATGAAAACCACTGGTGTTTTTAATTGCTTCCAAAATGTATACACACTCTAGTGTACAATTACCCATGATACCCATGATAATTTTGCAAAACAAAGTTGCTAATTGAACAACAAACAGGAATATCAGAGGTCCAGCACTGGCAGTGTCTCCAACAGGATTCAGCTATTACGGTAAGGCATAATATCCATCAGTGACATCTGACTATCACATCTGTCATGTGTTGTTTCAATATTCTTCAGGAGCATGGAAGTCTAACGGTGCAAACCCATGACAGCGACGCGATACGCTTCCATCACTTTGAGTGGGCGTGTTGTAGCGTGTGGAAATAGCATTTTCAAACTGTCAGAGACGACAGCAAACATTCTGATTGGCCGCTGCGGGAAAAATCGCTCCTCATTTGCATAGGATTCAACATTTTTCAACTTTTATCGGTCGCGTCGCCCAAAAAGGTGGTCTACGTCACAATGGATTGGCTCCCGTTGAAATGCATGGGATTAGAATATCGCGTCGCTCGTAACGGTGTCATGGGTTTCCACCGTAAGAAGTTCACTTACTGGCTCAACCAAAATGCTTTAAACCCTCAAGATGTTCTGATGATGAACAACTGTTAATGAACAAAAAAAGATCGAATAAGGCCTTAACGGTGTCAAATAAGTTTAAGACCATAAAGGTGACTCTGCAAATAGATAAATAGTTACAAGAAAAAACACACAAACAAATGTATTCAGGTCCTGTAGGCTTATTGGCCCTCATTCTCGAACATTTTCTGAAGTTTCTTCTGAAATGTTTCTTACGGGCTTCGGAAAAACAACGTAAGCAAAAGACATCCGCCAAATTCATGCACGCTTGAAAATGTGGTCCTACGCAGCAGAAGTTTTCTGGGCTGTGCTCCCCCGGAAGAGTTTTCTTAAATTGAAAGCGCGTTCTCGTGCTCCTGAATTTGCATACATACACGCCCTGCCAGCTCCTTATAAGGGCACGCAACCGTAGTGACGTGTGCAGTCGGAATCGACCGAATCTACACGAAAGCAACTCGTAATCGAGTCATGTCAAAGCGGAAAGCGATCACCCTCGAGTAAACGCAGATCTAACTTCAACTATATATGTCTATGACTTGAACGGTGCAGAGATGGACTGTTGCAGGATGTAGATGTGTCCATTCTATTCCACTATAGCTATATCAACGTAATTGAGTTTAGTGCTTATTTATTTATTCACTTACATTTGCAGTGTTCGTGTACATTACATTTAGTCATTTAGCAGACACTTTTGTCCAAAGCGATGTACAAGGGATAGAACAGTCAAGCTACGAGCAATAGAGACCTAGTGTAACAATAAATACTACTTTACATAAGAAATAGAAAAACGAAATAGGAAATAAAAACGAAGTGCAGGAATGTAACTGCTATAAGTGCAAGTTAAGCACTAGTCGAAGTGCCAGTTAGGAAGGGAGGTGCTCTCTGAAGAGTTGGGTCTTCAAAAGCTTCTTAAAGGTAGAGAGGGACGCGCCTGCTCTGGTAGTGCTAGGCAGTTCGTTCCACCAACGTGGAACTACTTGAAAATTCTGGATTGCCGTACTTGCACAGACGGCAGTGCCAAACGACGCTCACTAGACGAGCGCAGCATTCCGGTGTAGTGCTTTTATTTATTTTATGACATCACAGTGCCTCGTAGAATCATGACTATAGGCCTACATGTGAAACGTAATTGTTAATGATACTTTAATCCGAGGATCTGTAGAGTTGATGTGAACGCAATCACCAACGATTTCTCACAAATTCATTAACACGGAGAGTTTTCTTAAATGCGATTCCCCAAAAAACCACAAGATGGCCCACGGGGCCATCTTGTGGTTTTTTAAGGAATCGCATTTGAGAAAACTCTGGCCGAGTTACGACTGCTATTTCGAGTTCGGAAAGTCTTCTGAAGTTCAGAGCAAATCCCAGATGAGAAAACTTTCATGAATGCCAAAAAACGCCCCTCTTTTGGTTCGTGGAAGCAACTTTTGATAAATCACCATAGTAACATATCAATTAGCACTAACCTTCTCCAGCGCAGGCTAACTTAAGTGTAGCTGGATAAGCTTGCCACACCCCTGGAAAAAGGAGGGATCCCATTGACCAAGGACTGATATTAGATAGTTAGATTAGTGTAGGGAGAGAGTTCTTTGCATCATGATGAGTTCTTGTATAAGCGCTACCGATTCAGCCGACAAGGAATAATTAATTTACAAGACCTTCTCGAGTCATTTATTGCAAACACCACAGTCGAACATTGACTGTCTTGCGCTTTTTTGCGAGTGGTACATTTTTGTAGTGTCAGTGATGCGGAGAACAAAGCACTCATAATTATATGAGTGTTATTAGTACACCATAGCATATCATTATTGTAGAAAATGATTAAGGTGGACACATGATAAGAATAGAGAGAAATACAGACAAATTTTTTTCACTGCTTCAATTTATTGCATTTGTTATTAATTAGTGCTGTCAGTTTAACGCGTTATTAACGGCGTTAACGCAAACCCATTTTAACGCCGTTAATTTTTTTATCGCGAGATTAACGCGATTTTTTTTTTGTAATTTTTTTATTTATTTATTTATTTTTTAGGCTAACGTTTTTTTTAGGCTAACGTTACGGTTTGAGTGAATGGTGAGCGCGATACGGCGAAATGGATGATAAAAAACTTCTGAATGGAAAGTTTACTTTTAAAAGTTGTGTTGTGCAAAAGAAGCAAGCTTCACTGTTGTCTGAAAATGTCAACAGGCAGCTGGCTGAAAGCAAAGAAGTAGTAGGCTTACCTTTTATTGGTAACCTAACTGTTACAGTTCATTGTTTCTGAAATAAGAGGCCTGACTGCTATGTTCCTAGCAAACTTGAAAAAAAAGAAAATATTAAGCCATGGTTTAACTGCACTATAGGGTCCTTGTTTACCTGAAATGTGCACTTTTATAATTTTATTTTGTACCGCCCTGTTTGTCAATGTTGGTTTTCAATAAAATAAAACATTTGCATAAAGCAAGCCAATCCACTTTTCCATGTTGATAAGGGCATTGAAATAAAAATAAAATGATGGAAAAAATAAATAAACGAAGGGACATTTAGAATAGATAAAAATGTGCGATTAATCGCGATTCATTTTGAGTTAACTATGACATAAATGCGATTAATCGCGATTAAATATTTTAATCGTTTGACAGCACTATTATTAATACATTTAGTCATTTAAAAGACGCTTTTATTCAAAGCAACTTACAAGGAAATGTAAAACTACGTCGAGGAAGGCGGTGAGGAGATTCGAACTAGCAACCTTACAATTTCGAACCAGTAGAGGAATCCTCTGTACCAGTTGACACTTGCCGTCAGGGATTCATACATAGATATCACCCTATAAACATCCCAACACACTTTGCTCTCACAGCGGTGACGGTGTTGAATTTTGCCATGATTATGGTCTTGTATTCTTCATAAGCGTTCATGTTCATCTCCTGCTCGCCAGCGGAGAAAAAAGAGCCCCTTTCTTTGAGTTTAGAACCATTATACCGTTAGAAAATCATTGTTTTGGTGATCGACCTTTCCTGCCTTTTGAAGTAGGACGTGCACGCGCAATAGCCGTGATAAGTTTAGCCTGGTTGAAATTAACCACATGATTTGGAGGCGGATGAGCCGTTGACGAACCGATATTTGCTGTTCTCAATCAGCGCGCTAATGTTAACGGGCTAAAAGGACAATTGATTAACTTAGCTTCAGCCCTTACGACGAACGGGGCCCAGCAGGCCTGTCTGTTCAAGATGAGTTGCAAACAAGGGAAGAGAAGAAATCATTCTGAAGACATTCTGCTTCTTAAATACCGGCATGTATTTTTTTAATAATTTGCAATGACTTTTGTTGATGTTTTTCTCATGAAATTGTGCTCATGACACCAGATTGTCTTAAGGGGGTTGAATATCTTTGGTTGCAACTGTCATGATCTCTGAAGGGGATGACCTTGATTACAATTGAATTACAATTTGATTCCAAAACAATATGGAGCTGGTGGAGGGGTATACAAACGCCTATATAGATGAGATTAAAGTCGTAAATTTACAAGAAAAAAAAAAGTATATTCTCTGAGATTTTAAAGTCACACATTTGCAAGAAAACACTCAAGTTGTCAAGGAACCACATCGCTTGACCTTGCCAGGTTGGATCAACCTCACTGGCGCAGCCTGTAATGCGTTACTTGTCTAGCTTTATTGCGCCACCAACCAGTAGTTAGTGATTGGAAGAATATTCAAGTTTTCTCATAAATGTGTTAGTTTTGTCTCATGAATGCATTACTTTAATCTCAGAGTTTTTTTCTCTGGATATTAAACCCCTCCCCCAGCTCTGTATATATTTTGTTAACCGACAATGGCCCTAATATGGTATCAAATATAGTAGGTTAATAGTATGTTAATCTGCAGTGTGTGATGGAACAAGTATGGTTAGTTCAACTTCAACTACAAGGGAAAGACTTGCAAGATGGAGGGGGAAGATAAAAAAGACTTTGTAGTGATTTAAAAAAAAATTCTCGTTAAATTCCAATGAAACTTTACTCATTCTATCAAACAAATCAATCAGAGATTTGAAAGAAAAAAATGTGTGTGTGTTGTGTGTTATATATACATCTGTTATTGATATCCTATTGCAAACAAATATTATATTGATCTGTTATTAAAAAAAGATTCCTCATGGTGTGTGGCTCACTGTGTTTCTACTCAAACTTCCCACTTTCTAGGGGCCCTAGGTGGTTTTTGTTGTTGTGGTTGTTGTTGTTGTTGGGGGCCCCGCATCTAGGATATGGGGTTAAAGCTTTTATCATTTATGCTTTTGTTCTTCTTGATGGTTAATGTTTGATGCCATTCTGTATACTATGCAAACCTAAATATAGAATGGAAAAGTACTTGATTGGGCCAATTCCAACAGCTCTTTACATCTCAATTATCAGACAAAGTAGGCTACCATATTTACTTTACTTTTACTTTTACGTAGATTTAAACAACAGACACAGCATTAAAAGAAAATTGTATTCCAACCATAAATCACTCACGACTCAGTAAGTTCACAGTACTGTCAATTTTAGACACATCAGCCAATCAAATTGTTGTATTTGAGGCGGACGTAATCGAAGGTCTTCTCCAGCCAAAGCTCATCCATATGGGCTGTCCCCCACCATTCACCCACTTAAAATAAACGTTTGATCAGTTGTTGATTGTTAATTAATTTTCTTAGGTATTTAAAAGTAGTTAAGCCTTTTTACTTTCAGTTTTATGTTTCTAAGTTGCAAAACAACAATTAGGTTTGTAACTGGAAGTCCTGCCCTGTATTAGAAAGAACCAATCACCTTGTTGGAAACAGCATACATGAACATTCTGTTTATTTCCACCGTTACCATAGCAATAAGCTTAGCTATAGTACATTTGGTGTATTTAGGGTGAGCAAGTCAACACTAAGAATAAAGTACTTTTTAGCCTCATTTGAGCAGTTGAGAAAAACATTTTCACAACGTTTATGTCAGATTTAAATTCAAATTCACGTGATGTACTTTAAATATCGGTTTGACCTTTTCATGAGATATGAGCCTGATCTTGTTTGCCAGAAATACAAGACATTGATGGCTGCCAAATGGTGAGACTTGCCTATTTGAACTTGAACAGATCTCATGTAATTAGCTCAACTTTTTTTCCCTACACTTACGCTAGTAGAGGTTTCATGTGGGGCAGAGGACACCATCATTTCCCCCTTGTAAATCTGTGGTGAGATATGGAACTGCAGCGACCCCTAACAGACAACCGTTGGGGCAGAAAAAGTCTACCCCTATTGCTGTTAACATCATGCAACACAATGGTAGACCTACAATATTAATAATATTCCACACTAGGCCTATGGATGTAATAGTCTTGGCGTGCACCATCCAACAACATAGTTTCTTAACTCAATCAAATGGCTGCAAATTCAAGAAAGGAACCACAGTGATGTCTATTTTAATATTCCATTATACTGTAGTTTTAGATAAAACTACACGGAGAGAAGCCCTCTGCCTGCTGCAGGCAACAGGACACAAATGCTAAAGTTTGCTCACAAGCCATCAGTCAATAGCGCTGCTAGCTAGCTACGGCTCTTGCACACCAGCCATCTCGGACTTGCACTGTAAGCCCCTCGTGTCGACTCATCCCGGTCACAATGTACTGTTTACTCCTGCCAGCCATGGCGAATCCGATCTTAATTGTGTTTGGAAAGAGTAGGCAGGGCACTCTTAAGCTGTGCTGCTGTGTGTTGGTGCTCAATGATTTAATTGTCAATGATTGATAGTGTTCGTATACGTTTTTGTGTGCTACTGGGGAAGTAGCCTGTGTGTGCTGGTAGTAAGGAAAGGACAATAACAGTGGGGGACCGTCGGGGCCTGCTGAGAGTTCTATGTAGGCCTAAAGATTATCAAAATTAAGGTTCCAGCTTTCCAGCTCTTGTTCCTGTGTTAGCTCGGAGGATGAGGAGGCTTTTTACAAACTGTTCAAAACTGCTGGCGCAGGGAATTTGATTACTGACACTGATGGTTGATTTTAGAAAAGGCAGTCGTTTTCAGAAATTCAGCGAATTCAGCAACCTATTTCTCTGGTCACGAGCCGCTACTGGTCGTCTGAACTGCAGGCCTGGTATCTACGTAATGCCTCTCTGGGTTTGTTGATGTAATGTGACGGTAATGCTAGCAACCTGAGATGGACACGGTTAGTAATGCACTTCACTGGGGCAGTTCAGCTCGCCTACAACATGTTTGGCTGCTGTTGACCAATAAACAATTGAAGGGATGTATCTTGTCTTGTCCAGTTGCTATGATAATAAGCTTCTTTGGCTGTAGGCCGTTACTTCAGTCAAAATAGAGCAGGTTATGAAATAAAATGCATCAAAACGACCTAGTTAGCAACAGTATTAAACCATGCCTTTCTAATTTCCTTTGTCACAAAAACAATTCTCAGGGGGCGATACCCCCGAATCTCTCTGAACTGGTCTTTACTCCCACAAAAGATAACTCATCATTAAACACCTAAAACATTGTCTCCCACTGGATGCTACATGCAAAGAGAAATACCTGAGCGAAAGATATACATAAATGATAGCACGTGGGGGCCCCCTAGTTCGCCTATGCCACAGGCCAGTCCTGTTTGCAGATAATTGAACCACTCCCCCCTAAGTAATGTGGCAATTTGTGAAACACAAGGTGAATGCTTGATATTGTTTTCATTTAGGTTAGGATAAGAATAAAATGCCAGAAAAAATGGCATGTGTTGCTTTCTCTGTACCACACTTGTATATGATCCTCTATTCAGCCATGTCAGCATTGCAGCTCAGAGGAAAGTGAAATACTCTATTTCTCTTATTCAGGATTCTTACTTGTATTTGTTTTGACAACAGTGTGGCATGATTGTATTTTAGGCGATACCTTATTCTCACAGCTTGGTGAGCAATGACTGTCTGAAGTTTCAAATTGTGAAACATAATTTACATAACCATATTGTCATAACTAGAAAAGCTAACCAACAAAAGAAATGGAAAACAAATATTACATTGCCATTCTGTTATCCTTTAGTTTCTTTGATTTAACAAAAAGGGGTTGGATGGTATGTATACAGCAGAAATAGGATCACTGGGATTTTCTAAAAAAAAAAACATGTCAGTCATTCTGTCTTTGACCATCCTTATGGCACACCATCAGTATGTCACCATTATATTTTGAAAAACATTATTTCTGGAAAACATAACCAGCTGAGACCAAACTACCATAGTATAGTACACAGCAAACGACAAATCAGTCCCACTGTAGTGCTCATATTGCATTTATTATACAACAGTATGCATAACAAACAGGATGGCTCCATAGTTTCCATAGTCTGTTCTGAAACCCATCTACAATGAGGGTATCTATAATCTGTGAGTACTCTGTACAGGTATGGAGATGCAATGGTGCACAGTCCAATTTCAATGGTGGGATTTGGATGTGTCAGTAGTAATGTTGTCACTAAACAACACTGATGGCCTACAGTAACAGCCTATATCTTGTTTATATCTTGTCATATCTCCTAAAGGAAGGTTATCAGATTACAAGATATTACAGTGAAAGAGGGATAGACTGCTTCAGACAGACATAATTGTAGTACATGGCCAGAGAGATTATACATGAAATGTATGTATTAGGCTATATTGTACCTCATGTATTTTATAATTGTGATGTTTATTTTAGGCCAGCTTTTGTTTTAGTTAATTTAAAAGACATATAATTTCCACATACCATATTTAAAATGTAGTTTGGACATAGTTATTTATCTGATTTTAAGTTTACCACACTTCAACACTTTAAATGCCATTGTTATGGAAACTGAGTAAATTTGATAAAGTGCCTTAAAAATATATTATTTAGTAACTTTAGATACAGCGGGAATTGTTTTCCTGCGAGCTGTTGGTATGGCAACACATTTACTGAGGGCTCTTGTTAGCGCCTGCTGAAGCTCCTTGTTCCTCAAGCTGTAAATTATGGGGTTGAGAGCAGGAGTGAGAACAGAATACACCACTGCCACAATCATGCGTGCGTCAGGAGAGAACGTGGCCACGCGGTACGAGACGTACACACACGTGGCCGACACGTACGAGATGCAGACCACTATCAGGTGAGAAACACACGTGGTGAAAGCCTTGAGCCTCTCCGCCCGGCCCATGTGGTACACGGCTTTGCCTATGCTAATGTAAGAGGCCAGGATGAGGGAAAACGTGCCGAGGAGGATGACAAGGGCTGTGGAGAGAGACACAATGTTGTTCACAATCGTGCTACCACAGGCTAGCCTCACCACAGATGAGTGGTCACAGAGGACGTGCTTCACCCTGTTGGGTCCACAGAAGTCTAGCCGGATAACGAGGCAAACTGCTGGAAAGACCAATCCATAGCCGAAGCACCATGCTGCAAACACCAGGAGAATACATAGCCGTTTGGTCATAATAGTGGTGTAGCGAAGTGGTTTACAAATGGCTACATAGCGGTCAAAAGCCATGGCTGTCAGGATACCCCGGCAAGATGACCCCATGGAGAGGAAAAAGTACATCTGCAATATGCAACCAGTTTTGGAGATTGTGTGTTCCTCTTTTAGTAAACCTGACAGCAAGTTGGGTATGGATATTGTTGCGTACACCATGTCTGAGAAAGAGAGGTTATGAAGAAAGAAATACATAGGAGATTTAAGCTTAGGGTCTGTTCTCACTAGATATATAATCATACTATTGCCACATAAAACCACAACATAAATGGTGAAAAAAACACCAAACATGAGCATTTTTTTCTCCTGCAGTCCTTCTATGATGAAGAATGTGACTGGACCAGAGACGTTCATGTTCCAGAAGATGTAATAAGCCCCTATGTGAAAAAATAAACATCAGACAGAAAGCTGTTAAGGTGACCATCAGTTTCTAAGAGAGTACAATTTCAGGTAAACTGACTTAGAGTGTCATGGGGAGATATGTCTCTCCAGTGAGGTAAATACATTGGTACTAAAGGCATTAAGCTCCACATGACATTGAAGCGGATTGTTAACTGCAGTGAAATACCATACACCAGAATGTTTCAGCAATTGCCCCGGTGCAGGGGATTCTCTTAGTAACACAATAACTTAAGTAAGACAATTATTGGTAAGACAATACATATTTAACAGACAGTTTAAATTCACAAACAAAAAAGGACAATGTGTGTTTTCACGCCCTACCTGTTCCCAATGTTTAGCCGTCCAACACGGACAGGGTGAAGGAGACACTGTCTTAAATACAGTCTGGGACACTTTGGAGAATTCGGCTTACATCATTTCAGAAATTTTTCAAGTAACAATTTGCCTTATTATAATTACTCTGCAGAACTTACAATTCTCCCCAATTAGGAATAGATCACATTGAGACCATTAATTAAAACCACTGGTGTTTTTAATTGCTTCCAAAATGTATACCTCTCTAGTGTACAATTAGCAACGATAATTTCACAAAACAAAGATGCTAATTGAACAGCAAACACAAACATCAGAGGTCCAGTGCTCGTGGCCTCTATGTCAAGATTCAGCTATCATGATACGGCAAGAAAATATCCATCTGTGACATTTTACTATCACGTCTTTAATGTGTGTTTTCAATATTCTTCAGGTGGCTGGAAGTCTGAGAAACTGACTTACTGCTGCAACCAAAATGTTTCAAATTCCCTAAACCCTCTAGACATTCTGGTGGTGTGGATGTTATTGGTAATATACAAAAATAATAAATAAGTGGTGTATTTTTTAAGGTTTGAGGATTTTGAGTTCCTAAAGGTGACTCTACAAATAGTAATATTTTCAAGATTTCAAGTGAGGACAGAGGTGCAGACCGAAGTTCCACAATAGATTGTTGTTTATTCTGATAACAAAATCAAACAGGCTCAACTTATGAGTGTGTAAAAAAAAAGAGTCCAAAATAGCAGGCCCCTATGTGAGTGTCCCAAACTAAGCCAGGGTCAAAAGCGGAATAAAGGTATGCAAAGAGCAAGGTACTCAAGAACAAGGTACTCAAGATGATGGAGATAATTTCCAAACACTGTTAATGACTTAAGAATATAATAATCAAGTGCCTTGTATTATTAATTACCTTATATGAATCATATACTTATGTAAGCAGGAACATGGCTTTTCTGTGTTTCTGCGTGTGTGTAACTTAGATTATTAGGTGCCACTTAGTCTGCATATGTACAAGAGCATGTTTAGACCAGATGTGATAAGAAGGGTCGAACTGTGCTTCTTCCGACCTTGCAAAACTTCCATCCTTGCCTCGGACGTCAGAAATCCACCACGTGGTTATCCCTGCTGAACGCTCAACTTCTGTCTATATAAACCTTGTGCAATGTGTTTGTCATGGCTTCACTTTCAGCCTTGTGCTGGGAGTGAGCCCGATTGCAATTGTTGTTTGTCTAATACATATACTTACTGTATATGCAGCTCCGGAGTCCTGAGGTAACTAGGGTGAATTTTCACCTATCACAAGACAAGTGGTCTGACAACGGAAAACTGAACATACAGGGCTTAAATAGGTCCAAGGCAAATGCAGACCTGATTGTAACGAGGGAATAGGGCACAGGTGAAAATTCAATTCAATTCAATTTTATTTATATAGCACCAAAACAATAAAGGGGGGGGGGGGGGGGGGGGGTAAATACCCTTACAGCAAGCAAAATGGCGACAAGAGCAGGTAAAAACTCCCTGTTAATCAGGAAGAAACCTTAAGCAGAACCACGGCACATAAGGAGGGACCCATCTGCTTGAGCCTGGACATAATCAGGAAGTGATACACCCCATGACCATGAAGACAACAAAAACACGTGATCAGAAAAAACAAAAGCACATGGCAGGACATGATACAAGGAGCACAGTAGTAAAAAGACATAGTAGTAACAAGAATTTTGTTCAGTCCCTGTGGGCCTATTGCTATTATAAATCACTGACTAGTCAGTAAGGCTACATGATTTTGTGTCTGTGGTTATTCTGTAATGACAGTTATAAATCCAATCTGTGATAGTCTATGTATGTATGCAAGTTAGGCCAATAGGCCTATGTGTCATTCTGAAGTCATTCTGTCACTTAAATATGTATTCTATAATCATTTGCTCTCATCATTTGACTTTGGTTGATGTTTTTTCATTAGGTTGTCCTTATGACACATGAATGTCTAGAGTTAAGGGGGGTGAATAACGTTGGTTGCAAATGTAGCTATGGAGTCTGAAGAGATTAACCTGATTACAATTAGATTAGGTTTATTTGATTTTAAATAAGCAGCCAAAGTATCATACTAGAGGGAGGATACCTTTTGCAAATCCTGCTTTTTGGAATTTGACCATTGATAGATACTATTTTTATTTTATACTAGGTTATAATAGTTTTCCAATTTCTATTTTGATAATATGTTTGTGTTTAATCTGAATTTCCATTTAGTTCACCAGTGATTTAGTTCAGCAGTGGTTTCATTAGTTTCAGCATATTATAGTTTCAGTTGTAGTTATAGCAATTGTAGTTAAGGATAAAAGTTGTAAAGTATTAGAGCAGCATGAAAAATAGTCTGCTTATCAGTGTTAATTTTGGCAGCTTTTTTAGATTTAGTCTTAGTCTTAGTCTTTAGACGAAAATGCATATTAGTTTTAGTCACTTTTAGTCATTTTTATCCTGCTTAGTTTTAGTCTAGTTTTCGTCGACGAAAACTCAGAACATTTTAGTCTAGTTTTAGTCGACGAAGTCTCATTACATTTTAGTCTAGTTTTAGTCACATTAAACTAAAAATTAAGTCCATCTTATAGTCACATTAAACTCCTTTCCATCCCTTCTCAGGCCCGGGGACCCCTTGTGTTGTGTCTACAACTGCATAATAGTCAAGCTTGCAGTACGTAAACTGTGGATGCAATTAGTCTCTAAGATACAGATCTCCCATGCCTACAGCTGAATTCCAATGAATTCAATGTAAATAATAATTTTAAGGCAATACTTAATTAACAGTATTATCATTAAAATATAAGAGAATATCAAGTCTAGATTTTGAAGATTTAAATGATCTGATAACACAATACAACTACTATGCCTACCTGGCCTTAGTTAAATCAACCACATATCCTCCATATGAATTGCTGTGCAATCTGATAACCAACATACAGTATTTAGCTAGACGGATAGTTTGAGAGTTGAAAGTAGTGCTAATAACAATTGCATAAATAGACAAGGATATGTAAACCAATCACATATTCATTTATTTTTCTTGATTAATGTCATGCGTGGCCTGTCCTATAGTCCATTCAGCAATGTGTTTACTAGCTAGTTATCGATAGCTAGTATAACTTAGCTATGCTACCTCATAGTTAGCCAATGTTAGCTAGCTAAAAGTTTTGGAACTCATTTGCCAAGCCAAACGGGAGGTTTCAATCGAAAATGACTAGCTAGTTATCCAAGCTGACACAACCTATACACTCGACTGCCCCTTTGAAGTTAACTTAACGTTGGCTAATATATTCGAATAACTAGTTAACATTAGCTAATTATCATTGACAGTTACTAGCTAATTTACCTTGGCATAAATGGCAGGGTTGTCTTGTGCGCTTTCAGGTGCCTCTTGTTGTGTTCTTCCCATCTATTTTGAAGCCACGCGGTTTCTCTCCGGTTATTGCGGTGCATTGTGTTTTATTTTCTGTCAAGTTATAATTTAAGACTGTCCAGATATCTATTCTTATTTGTCTTCCAGTACCGAGTGCTTGAACTTCAGCCATCATAACGTTAAGCCATAGGGCGTCACTTGCATGTCTGGCCATCTCAGGGAGTGGAGGAGGGATAGATACAGGACCGGGCAACATTCAACCAATGATGTGCATACAAGTTTGGAAAAAAAAAACAATTGTGACTTAGTCAACCACCAACATTTTCGTCTCGTCTCGTCTCGTCAACGAAAGTTAAAATAGATTTAGTCATAGTTTTTATTTATAAAGATCCGTTTTCGTCACGTCTTAGTCTCGTCTTAGTCACGGGAAAAAGGTCGTTAACGAATATTTTTCGTCATAGTTTTCGTCAACGAAATTAACACTGCTGCTTATCACTGAAGATATCAACTGTCACAATGTTTTAGACTGAAAGCCTGTTGAAATGCAGTCTATGATTCGGTTTCGCTTTTGCAAAAGGTTGCTGCTATTTTTGCTCAACAGCCAATCAAATTGCACCCTTCCCTTCCATATTCCTGAGGCTTGGATTGTTTATGGTTCAGTACAAGCCACTTATGTTTGTTTCCCATTTACAAAGCCGAACTGGTCCAAGCCGAGCGAACACCAGAAGTCGTACATTGAACGCACAAGTCTGTGAGAAGCAATTTGCTGCCAGCTAGCTAACTTGCTAGCACTGAACCAAATGACAGAGGGCTAGCATCTACGGATTTTAAATGCATTTTGAAAGAAAGAATGAACATTGATCAGATAAATAGGCCTAGAGCAAATGTGTTTCTTGGTAGCTAGTTCATTATATGCAACAACAGTAATCAAGCCCTGGTTTTACACGCTCTCGTCTTTATGAATACTCACCAGAGCAAATCATGTTACTAGAACCAGTGACACCCTTGAATGAATTCGATGTCCACCATCTTGAAATGATAACGACAATTATTTGTGTTTTTTCTTGTTTTATTTGTATTCGTTTTCTTAGCAATCATTCAGCAACTAATTTAATATAGATTTAGTTTGACATTTTCTTAGGGATAATGATTTTAGTTCAGTTTAAGAGAAATGTCTCAAGACCATTAGTCTAAGTTTTAGTTCTAGTTTACAATAATAACCCTGCTTTTCATATCGTGTTAAACTTATGTAACCACATCTTATGAGGTCAACCAACAACAAAAAAACAATCAAATGAAAAACAACTAAAACAATGTCATGCTGTTGAAACTAGTCCCCCCATTATTTTGCCCACAATTACAGTTCCTTAATCACACAAAGAGCAGCTTTGATTTTAAAAAAAAACTCATGGAGATAAGAAAACCTTATGTGTAAAAACAAAAAATATGTTAAAGGAGAAAAGAGGTGGATTGTGTTCCTACAAAACAAAAAAATACTGTGATTCATATTGAACACATGATGAATAATAATTAGTTTGACCAAGTTCATGACACACAATAGGTATGCAAGACATTTTATTTCACAGACATTACCATTGAACTATAGAAATAACAGACAAAAAAAAAATGAAATCCCTCTGAAGTGCTCAAATAGTATGACTATCATACTGTACAATTCTACATTTGTTACACAACACAACCTCTTAGACATAATGTGCCGCTTTCCCCGATCCACACAAGTGGTATGAGATAAAAACATTAAAGACAGATGAGGATAGACTGCTGCACACAGACAGAGGCTAAGTATGTGTTTAGTGAGATTATACATGAACTGAATGTACTTTACTGTGTCTAATATATTCCAATATTCTAATATCATATCATGTACATTATAATCCACTTATAAGACACTTCATATAATAATAACAAACATACAATAATACACATAAAATGTATTTTAGTAGAATTGTTATATTCATGGGTATGACTACAAGTAGTTAACAACACCTTAACATATTAGAGGTCACTAATTAAGGAAACGGAGTCAGCCTGATACGATATTTAGACACTGTCAAGATAAAGAAGGTATTGTTTTCCTGTGTGAGCTCGGTACGGCAACACATTTACCCAGGATCCTCATCAGGGCCTCCCTAAGCTCCTTGTTCCTTAAGCTGTAAATGATGGGGTTGAGAAAAGGCGTTAGAACAGAATACAGCACTGCTATAGTCATGCGTGTGTCGGGGGAGAATGTGGCCACGCGGTACGAGACGTACACACACGTGGCCGACACATACGAGATGCAGACCACTATCAGGTGCGAAGCACACGTGGTGAAAGCCTTGATCCTCTCAGCCCGGCCCATGCAGTGCACTGCCTTGCCTATGCACACATAGGAGGCCAGGATGAGAGAGAATGTGCCAAGGAGAACAAACGATGGTGAGAGACACAGTGCTGTTCACTCTTGTGTCGGTGCAGGCTAGCCTCACCACAGACGAGTGGTCACAGAAGCAGTGCTTCACCCTGTTTGGTCCGCAGAAGGGTAGCTGGACGGCCAGGGAGAGGGCTGGCAGGACGGCCGTAAACCCAAAGCTCCATGCAGCCACCACCAGGAGGATGCGCACCTGCTTCGTCATAATAGTCATGTAGCGAAGTGGGATACAAATGGCTACATAGCGGTCAAAAGCCATGACTGTCAGGATAGAGCGACCAGTCACAGCCATAGAGAGGAAAAAGTACATCTGCAAAATGCAACCAGTTTTAGAGATGGTGTGTTCCTCTTTTAGTAAACCTGACAGCATGTTAGGCATGGTTACTGTCGTGTACACCATGTCTGAGAAAGAGAGGTTATGAAGAAAGAAATACATAGGAGATTTAAGCCTAGGGTCTGTTCTCACTAGATATATAATCATACTATTGCCACATAAAACCACAGCATAAATGGTGAAAAAAACACCAAACATGAGCAGTTTCTTCTCCTGCAGTCCTTCTATGATGAAAAATGTGACTGGACCAGAGACGTTCATGTTGCCAGAACATTCATTAATACCTGTTCTGGAAAAAGGCAGAGAACTGTTAATATGACCACAATTTGTTTAAAAGAGTATAGCTCCAAAATAACTGTTAATATGACCACAGTTTGTTAAAAGGAGTATAATAAAACAACTTAATGCAGAGCTGAAAAGGAAGATCTGTACCAGTATCTCAAGTAAAACAGAGCATGCATTAATGCATTGATATGTAAGACATTTAACTCCTCAAGACCTTTCAATTAGACATATTGTTTAGTTTCTGTTTAGATCATGAGAAAGTAGGCATTGATTGTGTTAGCATATATTCTAATTTAATACAAATAAATCTCAGAATAAATAGATATCAGCACATGAAAACAACATTTCAAGGCACAATATATTTTTTCTTTTTCTTTTCAAATCTGATGAACCAATGAATACCATCAATAAAACAGGGAAATGCTTATGTAGATCAGTTACCTGCGCCCAGCTTCAAGCCGTCCACCACACACACTATCAAGGCAAACGCTGTCTTAAATACAGTTCAGGACACTTAGGAGAATTCAAATGACATCATTTCAGAAATGTTTAATACAGCGAGGTATTAAAAGTTTTGCCGCATTATAATGAATCTCAAGAACCAACAATTCCTCCCAGTTAGGACTAGGTCATAGAGAGACCAATCATTAGACCCACATGTGTGTTTTAATTGCTTCCAAGATGTAGGCCTCTCTTGTGTACAATTACCAATGATAACTCTGTAATTTTACAAAGCAAAGTTACTAATTGAACAGCAAACAATGGCCCTCATTCTCGAACATTTTCTGAAGTTTCTTCTGAAATGTTTCTTACGGGCTTCGGAAAAACAACGTAAGCAAAAGACATCCGCCAAATTCATGCACGCTTGAAAATGCGGTCCTACGCAGCAGAAGTTTTCTGGGCTGTGCTCCCCCGGAAGAGTTTTCTTAAATTGAAAGCGCGTTCTCGTGCTCCTGAATTTGCATACATACACGCCCTGCCAGCTCCTTATAAGGGCACGCAACCGTAGTGACGTGTGCAGTCGGAATCGACCGAATCTACACGAAAGCAACTCGTAAACGAGTCATGTCAAAGCGGTTTCGTGTACATTACATTTAGTCATTTAGCAGACACTTTTGTCCAAAGCGACGTACAAGGGATAGAACAGTCAAGCTACGAGAAATAGAGACCTAGTGTAACAATAAATACTACTTTACATAAGAAATAGAAAAACGAAATAGGAAATAAAAACGAAGTGCAGGAATGTAACTGCTATAAGTGCAAGTTAAGCACTAGTCGAAGTGCCAGTTAGGAAGGGAGGTGCTCTCTGAAGAGTTGGGTCTTCAAAAGCTTCTTAAAGGTAGAGAGGGACGCGCCTGCTCTGGTAGTGCTAGGCAGTTCGTTCCACCAACGTGGAACTACTTGAAAATTCTGGATTGCCGTACTTGCACAGACGGCAGTGCCAAACGACGCTCACTAGACGAGCGCAGCATTCCGGTGTAGTCCTTTTATTTATTTTATGACATCACGGTGCCTCGTAGAATCATGACTATAGGCCTACATGTGAAACGTAATTGTTAATGATACTTTAATCCGAGGATCTGTAGAGTTGATGTGAACGCAATCACCAACGATTTCTCACAAATTCATTAACACGGAGAGTTTTCTTAAATGCGATTCCTCAAAAAACCACAAGATGGCCCACGGGGCCATCTTGTGGTTTTTTAAGGAATCGCATTTGAGAAAACTCTGGCCGAGTTACGACTGCTATTTCGAGTTCGGAAAGTCTTCTGAAGTTCAGAGAAAATCCCAGATGAGAAAACTTTCATGAATGCCGAATGTTGTCCTAAATCCAATTCCTCTTAAATTCCTCTTAAATTCCTCTTAAATTCTTCTTAACTGCGTTCGAGAATGAGGCCCAATGTCTTAAGCACACAAGGCCTCAAAGACAAAGGATGCTATAAGTAAAACTAATTTATAAGAAGACAAAAAAAAAGTACTTGGCTATCGTTGTGTGTGGTGGGCTGAATTAGATTGACAGCAGATCAGGTTAGATTTAAACTAGCAGCCAACCAATACCTCCCTTTTTTTAAATACCTGACATCTTATTACCAAGAATTTGATTTCAATTTTACCTAAAGCCACCAAAGTCGGACAATCCGTTTAGGCCTTTCTGTGTGAATAAGCTAAGTAGGCCTGGAGGAGACATTGGTTTCCCATCTGAAAAAGACTGGAAGAACTATAATCCAATAGTTGGATGTGAAGCAGAAAAGCAGAAAACAAAACTAGTAAACTGGCGCATCTTTTCAGTGCTTCTGCTAATGGTAATGGTCATGAGGCTAGTTACTTAGCAAACCTATCAGTGCTTTGGCTAATGAAAATAGTCATAAGGCTAGTTACAAACATTTCCATACAGTTTTGAAAATAACAACAAAGAACAAATCAGAATTTACAATCTTTCTTTCCTTCCTTCTTTCTTTCTTTCTTTCTTTCTTTCTTTCTGTCTGTCTGGTGTACGTCAACCACTCAGAATTAGAGATAGGGATTCAGATTCACTCTAGGGGTGCACATCTTCGGAGAGACTGGTGAGACTGGTGAGACTGATGAGACTGGAGAGTGGAGAGACTGGTGAGACTGATGAGACTGAAGAGACTGGAGAGACTGATGAGACTGATGTGTTGAGACTGATGAGACTGATGAGACTGGAGAGTGGAGAGACTGGAGAGACTGGTGCTAGATGTTTATTGCTCTCCGTATGGAGCTGTGCAGCTGAGCTGCTGAAATGATGGAGATTCAGGAGAAGTTCATTGAAGATGCTCTTGAATCTTCAGGGCACAAAACAAGTTAGCTAGTGCTAATGCACTGTACAAGAATCAAACAAGGTCATTAACAGTCATCACTATTGTCATCCTAGACTGCCCCCATAGGCCTAAAAAGCAGGGCCCCTTGAAACAGATCACTGGGGAAGTTTGTGAGAATACAGGTGTCATCTAAGCTTATGCAGAACAACCCATGTAACAGTCAGAGCACAACATGCACAGCGAACATAAGACAGGTCTTAAACATGCACAGTGAACATAAGACAGGTCTTAAACATGCACTGCTAACATAAGACAGGTCTTAAACATGCACCGTGAACATAAGACAGGTCTTAAACATGCACTGCTAACATAAGACAGATTTTAAACATGCACTGCCAACATAAGACAGGTCTTAAACATGCACTGCAGCAATCATTGATCATTTTGAGGTAGTAATTTGAATAATACATATTAATGAAAATCATCAGTGGAAGCCCATAATGTGTCACAACACTTCTCTGACTCAAACACACATTTTCACTGCTAGACTGAAGCCTGTTGAAGACGCAGTCTATGATTCGGTTTCGCTTTTGCAAAAGGTTGCTGGTATTTTTGCTCAACAGCCAATCAAATTACACCCTTCCCTTCCATGCTCTTGAAGCTTGGTTTGTTTATGGCTCAGTAGGCCTACAAGCCACTTATGTTTGTTTCCCATTTACAAAGCCGAACTGATCCAAGTCGAAGGAACACCAGAAGTCGTACATTGAACGCCAGTGGTGGACAGTAACGAAGTAGATGTATTTCGTTCCTGTACTTAAGTAACATATGTATCTGTACTTTACTCAAGTCTTCTATTTGGTGAGACTTTATACTTTAACTCCACTACATTTCAAAGTGAAAATTTGTACTCTTTACTCCATTACATTTAGTAAAACCTCTCGTTCCTTTTTACCAAAGCGAATCAAATAATGGGAGGTCAAAGCGAGTGCACAATAAAACAAAAAATATATCAACATACTGTGTAGCCTAGATCTAGAACATGCCAAAATACTTTAAAAAGCTTACAAGCTCAAATGGGTATACATTAGATTTATAGCACCTTCAAAATGCTGTCGTTCTGATTTAAACATGGAGGACTGCATGATTACAGTGACTTGATTTTTAGCATTTATTTAAATGTCCATTTCAGGCATGGACTACATTAAGGACCATCTGGAGGAAGACACTTCACATCAATTGCCAGCTAATGGCTCGAGTACATCAGATGATGAGGACTTCTTTGATAGCATGAAGACACCTGATGGTCAGGAAAATATTAAACAATTAGAGGGCTACCTTGCCTCAAAGGCAGACCACAAGGATATATTAAAGTCGTACCCTGTAGTGTGTAAGTTATCTCTTAAACTCAACACCACTTTACCAGCTTCCGCCGCTTGCTGGCGCCTATTTAGCACAGCTGGGCTGATTTTCAGTCCACGGCTGGATGCAAAACATTTTGAGAACCAGCTCCTCCTGAAGCTAAATAAGAAATATTTCATCTTTGGTAAATAGTGAACAGCCATTTTAGGCTTGCTGTTTAAGCATGCCACTTGTGATTCAGGGTAGGTCAGGTTAACTGGTTTGTTGTTACTTACCTCTCTGCTTGTACCAGAGTATCCTACCCTATAATCTTAAGCACAAATTGGTATAACATAATGGTTTCTCGTATTATGGAATTTATGCAAGCTGTAGTTCCTGTAATGGTAATTTTTCCCCACTTGTGATGTCTGGCCGAGTATTTAGTTTTGACTTTCTATGTACCAGAGTGTCACTACATACTTCTTTACAGTCTTCGGTGCAGACTGGTGTGCTCTGTAATTTTGTGGAATTTATCAGACCCTCCAGGATTTTGCGATGTTGCGATGGCACCAATTCACGCAAATTCAATTATTCCCTGCGAATTCAGTGCGACGTTGCAATTTTAACACATGACCGCAACTTTCCCGCAAATTTGACAAATCATTGTCGTCTCCCACAACTTTCTCCCTTCCGCTACACCAAGGGTGGAAATTCTGCCCTGCGGACAGGGTGCAGACACTAGCAGAGTTCTAATCCGTTGTAAACAATGAGAATGGCTACACCAGACGACTTTAAAAATTAATATATGAAATTAACAACATAAACACCTATATGGATAAAATAAATCAACAAGGATAGCAAAACAGATTGATAAGCATAGAATGGGAACAGCAGAAACGCAGGCAGGACATCAGACGACGAAACAGATCACAGTGACACTGGCTTTTTTCTTTTTTTTTTCGTTTTATGTGAAGGCTGAGATATTCAGTCTTACTTGTGGTCCTTTTGTAATACTGTTAAGTTTAAATTAAACTGCGTGTTGGTTTACAGAGAAATCAGAGTAACGGACCGCCACACGCAGCACTTGGTTTGATACAGTTGAGTTTACTGGTTTTAGGATTGGACAAGATTCAGTCGGAGATGCAGAGCTCACAATAGCTCTGTCACCCACGGCTGGAGAATTTTACATGTGATCACAATTGGTTTATAAGTCCAGTCTTCACTGATGGTACTTTCTGGGCCTCCAGGTATACGCCTCTCTGTGACTTGTCGTAATTTCTGGCCTGACAATTAAGTTTCTGTGAGTCTCCACTCCCTTCCTACAGATAGTTTCCCTATCTCATCTGTCTCCTGCCCAGGCTGCTCTATGACCTTGGAATTTATGTCACTGGTCTTCCTAAACTTGAAAGCATGTGCTTTGAATGTTATCTTAGGCCCCTCTGTCTGAAACCTGTTTTCCAACTGCCTTTAGTTATACTGGTTAAATAGGCATACATTGTTAATAGAAATAAAATGTTAATAAATTCATACCTAAACTGAATTTATCTTACAATACCAACAGGTGCAGTTCGTTGTGGATAAATAAATCCTATGCACTGTTCCTGCTACGTGTTTACCATAACATAGCATAACTAGCTATGTTTCTAGATAACTGTCTAACAGCTGTTGCCATTCCCACGAGACGAACATTTGAATGATGTCAAAGTAAAAGTCCTACACTATACTGTGTTCGTTTCCATAACAACAATACAAGCAATATACATTTTCTGACCTAAATAAACAGAGGGCAGAACAGCCTATTTTGCTACATTTTTGTAGTCCTGGTAATCTTTTGTTTGGCATGTTGGTAAGGTTATTTAGAGGATCATTTCTCAATGGTTTTGTTCTTTAAAGAATGTTTGTTTATTCATTATTTATTTTTCAACAAATAACTCAATTATAATTACAAAGAGGGAAATTCGCAACTTTTTATCGCAACTTTCACGTGCTCCTGCAATTTCATCGCAACAAACACCTAAAAAACACCGCAACTTTCACCACAACTTTTTGGAAAAGCCCCCGCGAAATCAGTAATATTAGGCCGCAACTATCACAAAAAAGGCCCGCGAAATCCTGGGACAGGGGCGTAACTATAGGGGGTGCAGCAGGTGCGGCTGCACCTGGGCCCGTGGGGTGTCGGGGCCCGTAGCCGGGCCAAAGATATAAACGCGTCACTCAGCTGGCCCCCTCTATCCAAATACAGCGACAGGAGTCGCTCAGCGGGCCCAGCCTCAGTCTCGGCACAACATCAAATTTTCTCGGATTTGCTTATGTTCAAATGCGCACTGTTAACACACATTTGGCAGTGTCAAATGCTATATAGACACTTGAAAGGGCAAACTTATCCCAGTCATGGTGGTCATTATTTTTTGGTGAAAAGTAGCAATTTATAACAAAATCATATGCTTATCCTACATACACTATAGAAAATATCAAAACACTATTCAATTAAATGAATAAGTTCTTATTTTCTTTGGTATTTTTATGATTAGCAATGATGATTGCTGGGTAATATGTGTGTTGTTGTCCATTGTCAAGTCTCTATTTGATCATGTGACAATACAATACGCAATAGTTAAACCAATTCTGATAACCTAGGTCTGAAGGTCTGATAACCTAGTTCATTGAGCACTGCACAGCACAACTTTACTCGTAACAATGCCTTTTAAGCACAAGAGTGGAAGTAGAAAAGGGCAAGAGAAAAAAGAACAGGAGGAGGAGGCGGCAAAGCTGCCTAAATTAGATTATTTTGGCTTTTTAACTAGCCGTCAACTAGTCGCCAGCCCACAGAGTCAGCAGTGCAGCAGTTCAACTGGGATTAGTATCGCTGCTTCTGCCCTCAGTGGTTTGTCAGCAACCATGCAACAGTTAACAACTTTTACGGTAAGAAATGTTCCTGCTGAGTTCATTGTGTACACACCCATCGCTTCTGAAATATGTAAGGATGATTAATTAAACACTATTTATATAGGGAACGCTACGATTTTTTTTTTTTTTTAGCGTTCACTAGGGGGGCCCGTCATAATATCTTGCACCTGGGCCCGTCGTTACTACGTTACGCCACTGTCCTGGGGGGACTGATTTATACAAAAACTAGTTCCTGTAATGACTTTTTTTTCACGTTTGATCTGAGGTCAAGTGTTTTGTTTTGACTTTCGTCTGTTTTTGTACCTAGGTTTGTGTAGGGAATATCACTACTATCACTAGTCTTCAGCACAAACTAGTATAACACCACATTCTCTGATTTTGTTCACATTCACTGATTATGTTTTGTACTCTTCATACTCTTTTTAATAGACAAATGTAAGACACTATTTAAAGAGTGGCATTAGTATTTTCACCTTATATCAGTTGATTGAGCCGGAGCTTTGATGTGGAAATGATAAAAGGCCATTAGAACCATAATTCATCAAGGTACTTTTACTTTTAATACTTAAGTATATATGAAGGCAAATACTTTTATACTTCTACTTAAGTGGAAATGGAAAAAAGTGCATACTTCCACTTTTACTGGAGTAATATTTTACACCAGGTATCTATACTTTCACTTAAGTACTTAGTTATTGTACTTCGTCCACCACTGTTGAACGCACAAGATCTGTGAGAAGCAATTTGCTGCCAGATAGCTAACTTGCTAGGACTGAACCAAATGACAGAGAGCTAGCATCTACGGATTTTAAATGCATTTTGAAAGAAAGAATGAACATTGATCAGATAAATAGGCCTAGAGCAAATGTGTTTCTTGGTAGCTAGTTCATTATATGCACCAAGAGTAATCAAGCCCTGGTTTTACACGCTCTCGTCTTTATGAATACTCACCAGAGCAAATCCTGTTATTAGAACTAGGGCTGAACGATTTGGGAAAATAATCTAATTGCGATTTTTTCCCCCCAAATATTGCGATTGCGATTTAATAAACGATTTTTTTCCCCAACAAATCGTAATGAATGACCAACACAATATTAGATACATTTAGTGTAAAATATTATTTCCCACATTTTACATTTTTATTTAACGGCTCATTACAGAATCAAGAACAACAAATCGGTGGCTTTGCCACTGTGCATTTAAGTAATTTAAACAAAGTCATTGTAAGAATAAACACAAGGCATGCACTTTTTAAACACTGTGTGCAAAATGTACCATCTAAAGAATTTTTTTATTTTTTTTTCAGACCACGTATTTAATCGCAAACGTTGCGGTTAGAAAATCACGTTCTATCATATCGCAATTAAATCGCAAATGCAATTTTTTTTATTTTATCCAAATTTTTTCCCCAACAAATCGTAATGAATGACCAACATAATATTAGATACATTTAGTGTAAAATATTATTTCCCACATTTTACATTTTTATTTAACGGCTCATTACAGAATCAAGAACAACAAATCGGTGGCTTTGCCACTGTGCATTTAAGTAATTTAAACAAAGTCATTGTAAGAATAAACACAAGGCATGCACTTTTTAAACACTGTGTGCAAAATGTACCATCTAAAGAATTTTTTTATTTTTTTTTTAGACCACGTATTTAATCGCAAACGTTGCGGTTAGAAAATCACGTTCTATCATATCGCAATTAAATCGCAAATGCAATTAATCGTTCAGCCCTAATTAGAACCAATGACATCCTTGAATGGATTTGATGTCCACCATCTTGAAATGATAACGACAATTATTTGTGTTTTTTCTTGTTTTATTTGTATTTGTTTTATTAGCAATCATTCAGCAACTAATTTAATATAGATTTAGTTTGACATTTTCTTAGGGATGATAATGATTTTATTCAGTTTAAGAGAAATGTGTCAAGACTAGTTTACAATAATAACCCTGCTTTTCATATCGTGTTAAACTTATGTAACCACATCTTATGAGGTGGTAAAGTCAACCAACAAGAAAAAAACAATCAAATGAAAAACAACTAAAACAATGTCATGCTGTTGAAACTAGTCGCCACATTCTTTTGACCACAATTACAGTTCCTTAATCACACAAAGAGCAGCTTTTATTAAAAAAACTCATGGAGATAAGAAAACCTTATGTGTAGAAACAAAAAATATGTTAAAGAAGAAAAGAGGTGGATTGTGTTTCTACACAACAAAAAAATACTGTGATTCATATTGAACACATGATGAATAATAATTAGTTTGACCAAGTTCATGACACACAATAGGTATGCAAGACATTTTATTTCACAGACATTACCATTGAACTATAGAAATAACAGACAAAAAAAAAATGAAATCCCTCTGAAGTGCTCAAATAGTATGACTATCATACTGTACAATTCTACATTTGTTACACAACACAACCTCTTAGACATAATGTGCCGCTTTCCCCGATCCACACAAGTGGTATGAGATAAAAACATTAAAGACAGATGAGGATAGACTGCTGCACACAGACAGAGGCTAAGTATGTGTTTAGTGAGATTATACATGAACTGAATGTACTTTACTGTGTCTAATATATTCCAATATTCTAATATCATATCATGTACATCATAATCCACTTATAAGACACTTCATATAATAATAACAAACATACAATAATACACATAAAATGTATTTTAGTAGAATTGTTATATTCATGGGTATGACTACAAGTAGTTAACAACACCTTAACATATTAGAGGTCACTAATTAAGGAAACGGAGTCAGCCTGATACGATATTTAGACACTGTCAAGATAAAGAAGGTATTGTTTTCCTGTGTGAGCTCGGTACGGCAACACATTTACCCAGGATCCTCATCAGGGCCTCCCTAAGCTCCTTGTTCCTTAAGCTGTAAATGATGGGGTTGAGAAAAGGCGTTAGAACAGAATACAGCACTGCTATAGTCATGCGTGTGTCGGGGGAGAATGTGGCCACGCGGTACGAGACGTACACACACGTGGCCGACACATACGATATGCACACCAATATTAGGTGCGAAGCACACGTGGTGAAAGCTTTGATCCTCTCTTCCCGGCCCATGCAGTGCACTGCCTTGCCTATGCACACATAAGAGGCCAGGATGAGAGAGAATGTGCCAAGGAGAACAAACAGTGCGATGGTGAGAGACACAGTGCTGTTCATTCTTGTGTCGGTGCAGGCTAGCCTCACCACAGACGAGTGGTCACAGAAGCAGTGCTTCACCCTGTTTGGTCCGCAGAAGGGTAGCTGGACGGCCAGGGAGACGGATGGCAGGACGGCCGCAAACCCAAAGCTCCATGCAGCCACCACCAGGAGGATGCACACCTGCTTGGTCATAATAGTCATGTAGCGAAGTGGGTTACAAATGGCTACATAGCGGTCAAAAGCCATGACTGTCAGGATAGAGCGACCAGTCACAGCCATAGACAGGAAAAAGCACATCTGCAAAATGCAGCCAGTTTTGGAGATGGTGTGTTCCTCTTTTAGTAAACCTGACAGCATGTTAGGCATGGTTACTGACGTGTACACCATGTCTGAGAAAGAGAGGTTATGAAGAAAGAAATACATAGGAGATTTAAGCTTAGGGTCTGTTCTCACTAGATATATAATCATACTATTGCCACATAAAACCACAACATAAATGGTGAGAAAAACACCAAACATGAGCAGTTTCTTCTCCTGCAGTCCTTCTATGATGAAAAATGTGACTGGACCAGAGACGTTCATGTTGCCAGAACATTCATTAATACCTGTTCTGGAAAAAGGCAGAGAACTGTTAATATGACCACAATTTGTTTAAAAGAGTATAGCTCCAAAAAAAACTGTTAATATGACCACAGTTTGTTAAAAGGAGTATAATAAAACAACTTAATGCAGAGCTGAAAAGGAAGATCTGCACCAGTAACTCCAGTAAAACAGAGCATGAATTAATGCATTGATATGTAAGACATTTAACTCAAGACCTTTCAATTAGACATATTGTTTAGTTACTGTTTAGATCATGAGAAAGTAGGCATTGATTGTGTTAGCATATATTATAATTTAATTAAAAAAAATAAGGAAATTACACAGTACGTATTTTTCTTTTAAATATTAAACTTAAAATTGATACCTCTCCTAATTAATAGATATCACCACATGAAAACAACATTTCAAGGCACAATACATTTTTTCTTTTTCTTTTCAAATCTGATGAACCAATGAATACCATCAATAAAATAGGAAAATGCTTATGTTGATCAGTTACCTGCGTCCAGCTTCAAGTCGTCCACCACACACACTATCAAGGCAAACTCTGTCTTAAATACAGTTCAGGACACTTAGGAGAATTCCAATGACATCATTTCAGAAATTTTTAATACAGCGAGGTATGAAAAGTTTTGCCGCATTATAATGAATCTCAAGAACCAACAATTCCTCCCAGTTAGGACTAGGTCATAGAGAGACCAATCATTAGACCCACATGTGTGTTTTAATTGCTTCCAAGATGTAGGCCTCTCTTGTGTACAATTACCAATGATAACTCTGTAATTTTACAAAACAAAGTTACTAATTGAACAGCAACAATGTCATGTCTTAAGCACACAAGGCCTCAAAGACAAAGGATGCTATAAGTAAAACTAATTCATAAGAAGACAAAAAAAAGTACTTGGCTATCGTTTTGTGTGGTGGGCTGAATTAGATTGAGATCAGATAAGGTTAGATTTAAACTAGCAGCCAACCAATACCTCCCTTTTTTTAAATACCTGACATCTTATTACCAAGAATTTGACTTTGATTTTACCTAAAGCCACCAAAGTCGGACAATCCGTTTAGGCCTTTCTGTGTGAATAAGCTAAGTAGGCCTGGTTTCCCATCTGAAAAAGACTGGAATAACTATAATCAAATAGTTGGATGTGAAATAATGCAAAAAGACAAGCATTGAGAAAAGCAGAAAACAAAACTAGTAAACTGGCGCATATTTTCAGTGCTTCAGCTAATGATAATGGTCATGAGGCTAGTTACTTAGCAAACCTATCATTGCTTTGGCTAGTGAAAATAGTCATAAGGCTAGTTACAAACGTTTCCATACAGTTTTGAAAATAACAACAAAGAACAAATCAGAATTTACAATCTTTCTTTCCTTCCCTCTTTCTTTCTTTCTGTCTGTCTGGTGTACATCAACCACTCAGAATTAGAGATAGGGATTCAGATTCACTCTAGGGGTGCACATCATTGATGAGACTGGTGACACTGGAGAGACTGATGACACTGGAGAGACTGGTGCTAGATGTTTATTGCTCTCCGTATGGAGCTGTGCAGCTGAGCTGCTGAAATGATGGAGATTCAGGAGAAGTTCATTGAAGATGCTCTTGAATCTTCAGGGCACAAAACAAGTTAGCTAGTGCTAATGCACTGTACAAGAATCAAACAAGGTCATTAACAGTCATCACTATTGTCATCCTAGACTGCCCCCATAGGCCTAAAAAGCAGGGCCCCTTGAAACTGATCACTGGGGAAGTTTGTGAAAATACAGGTGTCATCTAAGCTTATGTAGAACAACCAATGTAAAAGCCAGAGCACAACATGCACAATGAACGTTAGACAGGTCTTAAACATGCACTGCCAACATAAGACAGGTCTTAAACATGCACTGCAGCAACCATTGATCATTTTGAGGTAGTAATTTGAATAATACATATTAATGAAAATCATCAGTGGAAGCCCATAATGTGTCACAACACTTCTCTGAGTCAAACATACATTTTCACAGCTATACTGTCTACTACATCAATGGTTGAAACAGGTAGGCTGTAAAGTCTTCTAGGAAATAGCAAACCATTGTGTGACCAAGCAGATGTAGATGTCACAAGACCTATTTGATTATCCCACTTCAGGTAACACCGATGTACCATAATGACAACAATGGGATTAACTTGAAATGTCACTAATGTTTGCTTCAGGTGGGGCAACCACCACACAGACAGCCATTGGAGAGGTAGGCCTCACCCTCACACACATGATCAGTTTTTTGAAGGAGTTTAGACAGTATAATGCCTCGTAACTATTGCTGTATGAAGTATTTCAAACACAATTTTTATAATAACATATTATCATTGCGGTGGTATGCTGGCCCAAATACATAACAGAAGGTACATAACTAAATGGCATAACTGAGCTGTAATAGACTAGCATTCCAGATCTAGCATTATTAGACAAGTAGCAGTGGTTTTCCAGATATAGCACAAATCAATGTCAGTACTCATTACCGTTCCAAGCACTGTACAAAATGACCTGCTGTGTTGAGTTTTCACAGTTTTGACAATGTGTTGTGATTTTGCTATGTGAGTAGCTTTGAGATAGCAATGGGTCTCATGCGTTTCATCAAGATTTATTATGCTTTTCTGTCTTTTTTCTGCTAACTGTGTTTATCGTTTGAGCCATTTCACCCCTTTATAGCAATGAGGCTCTTTGTGAAACACAAGGCACAACCTCACTGTTGTTTTCTGTTTATGTTCAAATCCTTAATAAGAACAAATGTAAGAAAATGTGTGGGGGGGTGGGGGGCACTGTGTTGTTCACTCCATACCAAATCTGTAGATGTGATCTTGTACTCAACCAGTCAACCATGCATGCATTCCAAAGCAAAGGCAAAGTAAAGCAGTCCACTGAATGATTTGGTATATTGATTTGACTATGGTCTTTGCGCAATGATTGCCCCTTAGGTGGAACCTAATTATTACAACTTGGTGAACAATGCTGTGGCAATGACTGTCAAGTTTCTATTAGAGGCATTATACTTGACTCATGTAACTATAGTTTAAGCTGCAGAAAACCACTAAAACAATGCCATGGTGCTGCAATCTGTACTTGTTTAGCACGCTTTCGTTAAATACAGAACATTAGCTGCTAATGAGTTTGTTGTCCGTTGCAAACTAGCTGTACAAATGATAAAAAAAAATCTTTCAGCCACAATTTAAATTTCTTAGTTACACAATGAGCAGCTTTGATTTGAAAAAAAAATAAATCAACGAGACCACAAGGTAGAAAAAATAGTAATACCAAACAAGACATGGAGGAAAGGGGTGGATGGTATTTCTACAAAAAAAATCACTGGTTCAATCATGCTTAATTCTATTTTGATAATTGTCAGCATTTGCGTCCCCCGTATCTCCGTAGGGATGTTGTGACTTGTGTACAAGACTGACAATGAAGTCGGCAACAACAGCTGCTTTGTGCCGCCTAGCTCCTGCACCTCCCTGCTCAAGTCTTGTCAGTCACATTTTCCCTAATTAACTAACATCTGCTTTCCATTTTCAGTTACACTGCTTCGCCAGCTTGTCTCATCTGAGTCCCTAGCTCCTGACCTCCCGGGAGGAAGACACTCGCTGTCAAAAAGAACCCCCAGCTTCCAACCCCACGCTCAAAAGGTGATTCTTTAAAGCGACAAAAACACATCAATAAACAGGCCTGTGTGAATTGGAGGCGGACACCGGTAGGTCTGACGGCACTGTCAGGTTAACCCCGGTGCTTAGGGGGAGCCGCAGTCACCGTACGGATGCACTGTCTGACTGTAGCGCTGTGTACAGTGTGTTGTGCAGCAGCCTCTTGTGGCATTTTTCTCTGTATCCCCCCCCCCCCCCCTTGTTGTATTACACAAAGGGACTAAAATACTCTATTCTGTGCAGCATCATTCCCTTGGGCTGTGTGCATCCTTAACATTGCACTATGTGTGTGTGTGTGTGTGTGTGTGCATCCCTAGCGTTGCACTGTGTGTGTGTGTGTGTGTGTGTGTGTGTGTGTGTGTGTGTGTGTGTGTGTGTGTGTGTTGTTGTGTAAATCTCTGGTGTTGCACTATGTGTGTGTGTGTGTGTGTGTGTGTGTGCATCCCTAGTGTTGTATTATGTGTGTGTGTGTGTGTGTGTGTGTGTCTGTGTGTGTGTGTGTGTGTGTGTGTGTGTGTGTGCGCATCCCTAATGTTGCACTATGTGTGTGTGTGTGTGTTTGTGTTTGTGTGTGTGTATGTGCTTGCGCATGCACAAACGTGTACAATGAAAGGGGACAATATTGGTGTTGGTAAATGTGTATGGCTGAATGCACATCACAAGAACACCTCCAACAGTAGCAGCTGGCAACAGCTTCAGTGCTGGTGCATTTAGGATGCCGTTTGCCCATCCCTGAACGCGTCGTGACAGACAGCATAATGGGCTAGATGCCGTAGACAGAATGCAGAAAATACTGCTGCATCGCAGGTCATTTTTCAAAATTGTTCGGTGTAATTAGAATAATTGAAAATGAATACTTAAGTATAATACTAAGAACAGCAGGGGATATATTTCTGCTAAATACTGGTCATCTCAAAGCATTTTGACTTTTTTTTTTTATCATAGTGGGGGTTTGGATGTCCCTGTAGGTGTGTTTTTAACAAATGTGAGTGGATCAAAATTAGCCTAATGAGAAGGGCTTGTATACTCACTGTGTGAAGCACTATGTCAAGGGCTATGTGATGACCAACTTAACAGGTAAATGTTCCCATCTATACATTTATATTTAAGGGCAACAACCTATGAAACAGAAATATCTTTATTCAGTTGCATAAAGTCATGGTATTGCTCAAAAATTATCATATTTATTTTTGATACCATGCTTAGAGAGGGAACAATTCCTCCCAAGGTTTTAAAACAAAGGGTAAATGATTACATTTAAGGGGGGGGGGGAATTAACAGATGGGTTTGGCTAAAAATATATGATTTTCTACAAATGATTGCATTCTCCCCCTTTGGTGTGAAAAGTAGATTCAAGAACACTTTTAAATAATTTGTTCAATTTGTTCCACAGCCAAAGAAAAGCGGCTTGGTGGAAATTCAGATTCATTAAAACTTAATTAATATGCATCATTATGTAAATGAGGTTGCAGTTAATGACTTCTTAAAAGAAGCCTTCCTTAATTAGTTCACTTTTAATGGTCTCATCATTTATCTTTTTTCTTTGAAGCAGAATGACATGTAGAAGTACCCATTCCCGAAAGTGCTAAAATTTTCCATTTTTTAATTATTCTTATTTCCTTAATTTTTATATGATTAAGAATGCATTTACAGAGCTAAATAAATGAGAAAACTTACACTTTTTTTCAGATGCACTTATTTCCATTAAAACTCAGCAAGGCTAAGTAGAGAGAGACTGTGAAGTCTAAGAGAAAGTGCCTTCTTCCAGAATCATGTGTAATTGACAAGGACTTTTCAAATGGTTTGGAACATTTCACAATGATCCAAAGGTGAAATTTACATTAATGTATCTAGAATGTTAAACCCTTTGGTATGCGTAGGGTTTATTCTAAAGAAACCTTGTGTATTGTTACAGATCTTCTATAATCCCTTCATCATCTACGTCAGTGCGCTGAAGTTACCTCTGGTATAGTAAGTAAGCTTTTCATAAGGTTCACAAAATGTAATTTTCATGTTAAGGAGAGAGAGACCAGTTTCAATGGGGAGAGCAGAACATCAAGAGAGCATGCTCATTTCACAATGGATAGCCATTGACACTACAAATGTTCTCACAAACATCCTCATACTGCAACTTTGCATTTTTCTATAAGAAGGCCATCTGTTTTTTCATGGCCAAACATTCATTAAATTTCATTTCCCTGCCAAGGAATCTTATTTAAAATGTACTTTCCAAGCCTGCGCTGTGGCTGCATTAGTCCTTCACAATGGATACTCCCTTCACTGTTTTCAAAAGATCTGTGATATGAAGGAAATGACCTTTGCTCCCACCTTAGTGAAGTATGGTGATAGAAAGTAGTGTATTTACATAGACATACAGTACATGGTTGAGCCAGATAGGATTCTGGCATCTTATTTTCATGTGTTATCTAGAGATAGTGGTCAGACAGAGCCCAAGAGTCTGGTTCTGCTTCCTGTTTGGAACCGGCTCCGAGTCCGATCTTAAGCGGATCCATCAGATCTCAGCCAGAACAAGGCCAGATCGGCTCCAGGCTCTAGTCGGACATTATCTGGGCAGGAATGTGCTAATGACACACGCTTGCTGCGTTATACAGACGCCCACTAAGAAGTCCAATCTGTCATCTGTATGAGTATGATCCAAAGCAAGATATAAATAAGATCTACTCTCCTGCCCACTCTCTTCACTGTGCCAATCTTGTAAATGCAGTTGTGTTCATAGTCATGGCATAACTCACATTACAAGTAGTTTTATTTCTTGAAAAATATATATATATCATGTCAGCTGGAAGAGGACAATGCAAGGAAGATAGAGTTAGCAAGGAAGGCTTATTAGTTGGCCTTAGATGCTTTGAACTAGTTAATGCCATTGATGGCCAAATCATTTATTTTCCACTTCAGGAATGTGCAAAATGGATGATCACCTTTTGGCCACCCTTATCATGTGAAAACAAACGATTTCTAATGAAGGTGTGTCAAGGAAGTTAAGACGTATCTTTGTCTATAATAAGAAATCTGTCAGTGTCTTATTCACAGCCGGATCCGTTCCCAGAGAACCAGAACAGACCCAGATCCATTTCACTGTCAGTCACTTCTAGGGGATCCTGTTTACTTGTAGGAGGTTCTCAGCACTTGAGTTAAGCTCACTCTGTGTTCCATGTTGTCTCTGTCGAAGCACGAGGCACTTATTTATTTCAGAAAGGGCACTCCAGGCCTGAGAAGTGGTCTTGAAGCAAGAGAGAGACAGGAGATATAGGGAGGGAGGGAGAGTGAGAGAGTGAAGAAAGTTCAGTAGTTGTTTTTGAGGTTTGTGTGGTGTTAAGGGACTTCCTTTTTCCTGTTACAGTGCAGAATTACTGATGAAGATAAAGCCGTGTATGGACACACTGTCTGTGTTGGTATTTCCGGTGGAAAGATTGTGACAAAGTGTGAAAGTGAAGAGTGAGAAATACTTAATATTCCGTTGTGCATACTTCCGTTCACATGTCACCTTTTGGTGTAAAATTGGCTTCAGGTTCATTATTAGAGCACGGTGGGTTGGAACTAATCAGAGTTACTAACTGTATTGAATTTAAATGTTGAAACTATGAATCGTACATATTCAAATGAAGCAGTGGAAACTGGAGATGCTTGTGTTGATGCTCCAGTACTACTCCTCTGCCAGGAACCTAAAATGGAAGATTGACAAGACCATTATAACCCAGTTGTTTTTATCTTGACTATTGTCAGTGTTATTAAAGGGAAAAAAAAAACATATTTTGAAATTATAATTGTCGAAGAAGAACTGATAAGCAAGCCACAAATAGCAGATTAATTGATTGGGAAGCTCATCAAGGTTCGCTCAATCAATTTATGACCAGTTCATGACCCAGTCCTTATTTGCCTGCATTGGTTGTATTTTTATAGACTAACTACAGCATCTCTGGGAGAAAGAGAGAGAGGAAAAAGAATGCATCGTCTCTGTCTCTATTTGGTGTAAAGCTTAACTTCAAGTCTTAAGGCTGAGATCAGCTAGACAGCTATCATAAACCAATAACTGTCTGCTTCATATTTGCCCCACCCCTATTTTATCCAGATATTGTATAGAAAAATGATCAATAGTCACATTTTTTTGCAAAAGCATTGCAGACATTATGTGTCACACCACCAGACATTGTTCAGCTTGTAACTACAGTATGTATGTATCTAGCACAGATCTGCATGGCATGTATCAATCATCATACGCTAACAGACTAGATCAATTACTTTAATAATAATATTTGACAGGATTAAATAACATTTTAAAATTCAAGTCCTTTTGGTAAAGAAACAAATGTTTAGCTAATATCAGAATATGCATTATATTTCTAAATTGTCAGCATTTAAATAATCATGTCTATAATTCTCAACAATGCAATAATCTTGAAAATTGCTATTTTTGAACGAGATGACTAATATTCTCCATCAATTTGACATCTACACTTTAGAGTTGACTGACCTGAGAGTTGTGATTGTTAGTGTATCTCTCACAGTCTTCACACAACTTCCTCATGTAAAGTAGGGGGGTAAAGCAAGCAGAAACAAAACCAATGACTAACACACAAACGTCCTAAATTCTCATTCAGGTGTTTAACAGTTTGACGTGTCAGAGTGCAGAAACGAGCTAGAGTCCGACCTCCTCTGTGGCGCATTTCTGTTGCATGCAAGCAGACGTGCAGCTGCTCACACAAGCAGAAAGCCTTGCCTTAACAACCACACTCTCCGTCGCGTTCTTCACGTCTGTGTACATTTACCATGATAATCACAAGAGGCAGCAATACCTTTCTGTGTTTATTTATTTATTTTCTGTGCTTTTTATTTCCTTTCTTTTTTTTTTCATTCTGCATGAACAAAGCTATTTTATTCTCCGGAGTATAGAAATTGCTAGATTTCACAGTGGCAGGTGTTCTGCCTGTCAGTCTCTTCATGACAATCGCCCAAAATCCTAAACATGGTGCTTATCCTCTCATCAAAATGAGATTTCCTCCACGTTGGCTGATTTTAGAGCAACAGCGGACTGCAGCAGACTCTGCCCCTCGACTGAGTGCTGCGTTATTTGGGCATGACAGGAAAATACAAACCGTCAGCCGGGCTGACGTGCAGGGTTCCAGTTGATTCATTAGTGTTGTTTGATACAAGCATTTTGCATTAACAATTAACAATGCATGCCCACTGAGACCCTGGGTTGCACGGGATGGCCATAAATTAAAGAAAGGAAGCTTTGCTAAATTAAAGTTAATAGAATGCCAAAGGGACAGCATTGTGAGAGCATTGAAAGCAGGAAGAGGCAATCAAACTCTTACTTCCAAAGATGGGCGTTATATAATCCAACCAACCGCTTTATGAATCTGTGTTGAAACCTTAAAGTGGAACGACATCACTTATAAGAGGGTAATGTCAGTGTACACACACTGCTCAAGGTGAATTTTATGTGGCTTTATAAATCCAATCTGCAACAGTTGTCTACTCCAGATTTTTTAGCTGTCTTGCGCATTCTGAATAAATTCCAATTTCAAACAGAGAATGTTGAATTCATTGATTTCTTACTCTGTACAAAAGAGTAAGACCTGTGTGGGTATATGTTTAGACTTAACTTTAGAAATACATATATTTATGCTACAGTTTCTTAATAAACAAAGTTCAGCAAAAGTCTGAATGTGCTACCATGCACAACAGTAGGTATCATGTAAATTCTTATCAACTCCTTGAAACTTGAAACAATTACTGTGATCTACTGTATTTCCACAGTAAGACTTTGTTGGGGATTTTTTTGTACACAGGTGCTTTGCATTCTTCCGCTACAGCTCATCACTGAACTGCTTCATTTACAGCAGAGGAGGCAGGGGGCAGCTCTGCTTGGATCAGGCTTTGTTGTTGTTGTTGTTGTTGTTGGATTTGTGTGTGTGGGTGTGGATGTGTGATTGTGCATGTGTGTGTATGTTTGTGTCTGAGTATGTTGGGAGGAGGATGTAAGTGTGCGTGTGTGTGTATGTTTGAAGGGGGAAATAGGTGTGCATGCATGTGTGTGTGAGTGTCTGTGTGTATGCGTGTGTGTGTGTGTGTGTGTGTGTGTGCATGCGTGTGTGTGTGTATGCGTGTGTGTGTGTATGTGTGTGTGTGTGTATGCGTGTGTGTGGGTTTATGCGAGAGAATGCTTTTTGTTTTCCTGTCTTTACTGGATACTATTCTAAGAAATTCAATTCTGAAAATGTTTCACCGCAATATGAATTTGATTCGAGTTTCACAATGTTGTTGTTGCTGTTGTTGTTTACAATAAATAGCCTACTAATTTCAATAGCTCTTTTCAAAAAATCAATTCAAATCTTATTTTGTGTCACTCATCTTTAGTCCCTATCCCCCAACTGCCCCCACTCCCACACACACACCCCTATTTTATGCAACTTATTTTTTGTTTAGAAAAATAAAACACACATGATAAATTATTTAGCGCAACTGGGACTACAATATGTTTTCAAATCAAGGAAAACAAAGAATGCTTCAAGCTGAAGGCAGGGCTGTTTGCAGAGCTTCAGACTAGGGTTTTTTGATGCTAAATACAGAGAGAGAGAGAGAGGGAGCGAGAGAAACAGACAGAGTGAGAGTGAGAGAGAGAGATCTGCAAACTGCTTATGCAAGAATAATTGGTAAGTTCCATGTACGGCACGCTCTGTTGTTCAGATCTTGTCTTTGTTGCCCTTGTTTACAGGATGTTAATTGGTGCATTGTCACCCCAAGAGTGGTCTGTTATTCCCTCTCTTTCACTGTTGCACTCCTCAGAGATCTTTGATTCATTACTTCTACTTCTACCCCACTTTTTTTCAAATTCACTTTTTCCCTTCTTTGTACTTCCCCACTTCACAGCCCGTGCCCCAGCATAGTCACCAAAAACCAAACGATGAAGCTAAAGCAGCTGACAGCGTTCACAGTACCAAAGATATGATCCATATAATGATGTATTTTTATTAATCGTAAATAAAAAATGTTACGGGTGAATCAAATTATCATTGTTAACATAACAAACAAAAAGGATATTTGTTTCAGAGGGAATTATGATAAGAGACAAAGAAATAGAAAAACATTTGGAAAAAAAAACAAGAAAATAAAACTAAATCATCAGGCTTCTGTCTACACATGATGATGCTGCATTCAGTTCTAGATACTTGGTGACACTGGAATGTCTGGTGTGGATCTGTTCTAGTGCTGCTATTGGGGCTTAATGTGAATATCTGGTTGTTTCCTGACGAGGCATTTATATATTAAAAGCCATCGTAGCTCATAAAATCAGGCAAAAAGGTTTGAAGGGAATTCCAAACCTTAACAAATTACACAAAACAAATTAAACTAAAAATGGGCCCTTGTGTTGTGGTTTTACTGACTTGATTCAAGTGGAGACAAAGGACAGAGGAAAGTTAGGTGGTAGATAACATTTATGAGTGTAATTTTTGATTGAATAAAATAAAACTTTCTAGTGAATATCTAGCTTTATGTAATTCCGTAACTCATCATTAAGTGATTTACAGAATATTGTGCTAAACACTTTATGGTAATTTAGTTTTATTTTTCTGATTTTTTTTTGCATTCTTTTGTCAACAATACATTTAGTTCTGCTGATGGGCAACATGTCACGGAGGCTTTTGTTTGTTTGTCTCTTAACAGCTGTGTGTGCGGAAGCAGAGCGAGCCTGACGAAGAGGAGAGAAAGGAGGAGGAGGAGGAGGAGGAGGCGCAGGGATGCTTCTGACATGCGTGGCGTGCTGGAGACGCCGCCGCCGCCGTTGTTATGGTCCTCACCAGCGTTCCTGCAGGTGGGCACACCTCCGCACCCTGGGAGCGGTGGAGGCAAAGGGCGGGCAGGAGCGGGCACAGGGGAGCAGTGGGGCGGGCAGGAAGCAGAGAGGAAGCCACAGGGCAGGCCGCAGTCGGTCTCGGAGTCTCTGCTCTGTGCTATCTGCAATCCCCAACACCCCCATATACACACAGACACACACACATGGATACACACATGGATACACATAAATACTCAAAAGCACAAACGTATACAAACCACAATCTCACTTCACCCACACATACACACAAACACACCTCATAAACATACACATATACGCAAACACATACATAGACAAATATGCCAATACACAAACACACACTCACGTGTATACAGATACACAAACACACATACACACACTCACCCATACACAAACACACATATACAGATGTACATTACCACACACCACAGTCTCTCTGTGGGAAGAGGTACGTCACTGGCATCTGTGACAATACTGCCCCAGTTACCGCGCAGAAGCGCTTGCGTCTGAGATCCTATCTCTGCCTGCTTCCCAGCCACCAGAATTCTTATCAGATGCCACCACACGCACACACAAAAAGACATGCCCTTGTTCATGTTTTCACTCGTTTCTATATTGTGATCCCAACACAATGCCAAATCAGTTTAATAAGGGGTTGTAGTACTACTAAAGTGAATGTTACATCCTTTACTCTAAAGCATTATTAAGGGGCTGCACAGATTTGTGCTTCAGATTGTTCCCTTTGAAAGTGCCTACAGTGGATTTCACACTAGTAGAATCTAATAAACAATTAAAAATGAAAACGAAGATGAGTATGAGAAGTATGAGTGGATGGATGCCTTCAGTTGAATCTCATCAGAATAGTATTCATCAGCCATGGGTTTGTGGATTCAACTCTTAAAGGAAATGCAGGATGATAAGACTATTGGAGGAGAAGTTGGACGAGTTCCTAATTCTTTTGCATGCCACCTGTTTATTCTAATTAAGAACAAATTTAGTCTAAAATGCTTTGCTTTTTCATTAAAATATTGTCAGTAAATATAACATCCCGCTGCTCTGTTCACAGTGAATAATTCTGGTAAACTACAAGCAACATTTTAATACCATAAATTATCCAAAAAAGCAAAAAACTACTTTATTCAGATTCAGGCATACTCCCTGGTAGAGGCTCCAAGCTACTCTCAAAATCGAATCCGAGAGTACTGGGAACACGTGTATTCAAGTGCCATTTCCAGGTAAATTAGGCCCTAGGAAAAACAAAGTGTCCAACCTAGCAGCAGCCACTAGGAATGGTTTTGGTGAAAAGAAACAGAAGAAACACAGCATCTGCAAATAATCTTTTCATTTTTTGGCAGGAGCACAAAAGATCGTTGGCTAAAGATTAGCATTTCTACTTCCTCTTCCACTGTCTTTAGAAACAAGTATTTTGTAAGGATTGATAGAGAAGGTTTACCCACAACATGCAGACCATTTGAAAATGTGTGCCTAAGGTCACCCAGAGCATCCCCGTTGTGTAAGTAATGTGCTAAAACAGTTGTGTGGAGTAGAATTGATCTCCTTCCATCAAAGGATGCAGCTCTCATGCCCAGTGTCCAGTAAGGTGAGGCCAGACCTCATTTGATTGGCATATTCCATTTATTATCATGCAACCTGGACTCCCACCGTGATTTGCTTTCCAGATTATCCAATCAGACCGGACGGTGAGCAATCCTTCTGTGATGTCACTGATGCAGACTGAACATGCACAATGAATGCGGTTTACAATGCAAAATGACTGTCAGTTTTTATACACGTCGGCAGGAGACAATTTGAGGTTTGGGATTTCCTCTCTTAACCCCCCACCCCTGTTCCGTGTCACCTAATTTAGCTGATCTAAGCGGCACATATTGGCAAACATAATCTAACTAGGCTCTTAAATTCCTCCTGGTTGTGGAATCATAAGAGCAGCCTTCTCGAAGATCCATCTAACTCCATTCTGCCAGAATGCAGGAATACCAGCACTCTTGCTGAGGAGTCACTCCACACTAATCTCGCCTCCGAATAAGCCACAGAAGTCACTTAAAATTGACTTCTGAAGTTGAATTGTCAGCATATGATAAATATTGAATGTAAGTGAATTATCCAAACAAAATGGATACGTAGTACGCTTTTTTTATGCTCCCTCCTCCTCTTTTTTATCATGAGTGGGAGAGAGAGAGAGAGAGAAAGAAAGAAAGAGAGAGAGAGAGAGATCTGCTCATTCAGTTTAAAAGCTTACTTGTTCCTCACTGTCTAATTTACAAATGCAGACGAGATGAAATCTGCTAACTACCGTAGCTATAACTATTCTCTATGATTTGTTTAACCTTGCCAGGTCAGTGTGTGTGTGTATGCTTTTATTCCACTCATGGGTAATATTAGCAGTAGTATCTTAGGTTACTATTCCAATGGTGAATTCCAAAAAAAGTGAACAGTGACAAATCATATCAACAGAATTAGCAGAGATGGCTCCTCGGTTCGTCGTAATCAACTTTTGGTGCTTTTCATTTGAGAAATGTAATTCTGCCCTCCACTGGTATAAAAAGGTGCACCCAGGAAAGACAAGGGAGCCTCCATATTTATCTCCTCTCCCCTCAGATCTCTGTAGAAGTGAATGGGCTGGATTGCTAAGGATTGTGCTGCACAGAAGTCTACTGTGTGCCGGCGAGATGAAGGACACACACATCTTTGACATGTATTTCCGTCAGTCATTTCTTTGATTCAGACTTGGCTATAAAATGAATATTATTTGTGCGGAAAAAAAAGAAGAAGAAATGTTCCCAGTCAAACCTGTTTGTCATACAGTGCGGTATCAGCATTAATGGAGCCCCCAATGTGATTGTGATGTACACGTCGTCTTTAAAGAAGAGAAGACTGAGTTGCCAGGTCAGGAAGAAGCTGTTGACACTTCTGCGGTGTTGCCAGTGTGGGGGTGAGAGGCGTACCAGGCGTGAGCAGCGTTTCTGGGTTGTAGTTCTGCAGGCGGCCCAGAGCGCCTGAGTGGCGGAGAGCTCAGCGAGGTGACACGCCGTCTCCCCCGAGGAACCCTCTGCGCCCATGTCACCTCAGGTGTTGCCAAGAGCGACGGCACAGGGGCTCAGGGAGTCTGGGAATTGAGCACAAACAATGATGCCCCCCCCCCCTTCCCGTATTTTCTCTGCCCCCCATCCCAGACACTCCCCCCACTCACACACACACCCTCAGCTTTCTTTTGGTACCTTCAAGTGCACACTCCTCTTTCACCAGCCTTGCTCCTCCAGGTGTCACATGTTAATCCAGAGGCTGGATAGACTAAATGTGTGGGTTTTTTTGTGTGTGTGATGTTGAAGGAATATGAGCTGCATTCCATAGAGATGAATCCACATTGGCGCGATGATTAGATGAAAAGAAATAGTGAATTTTTTTTCTTTCTTTTTTTTTTTACTATATTGTACAACAAAGTTTTCAGTAGACAAAAGACATGCTCAATTGAAAGAGAAACAGAAAGTGTTCGCATAACGGTTTGGTAAACACAGATGCATTCAACCAAATGTATAATTTTCCCTATCCTACTGTGCTTGTGGGAAAATAAGTTGTTGCAAACTCCTGCGGAAAAGGGAGGAAAGAAAAAGCTAATTTTGTGTGGATGCCAAAAAATGCATGTAATTACATGCAAAGAAGCACCTTTTTCAACCTGAGTGCATTTCTAACAAAGACACCTGGATTTCCAACCGAAAGAGCAACGCTGAAAGCTTTTGCAATATTTAATCTAATGCACCCACCTTCAGCACTCGGGCCCTTATCTGCCTCCATGACGATGCCTGTGGGTGTTCTGGCCACACTGCCCTCTTTCTTAAGGAAAACACATGGAAGAACACATCCAAAACCAGCCTGGTCTGTACAGAGAAGAGGCGTAAATAGTTGGTTGTGCAAACAAGTGTAGTGTTCTTCCGAATGCAGAGCCCTGTCCTCGGTCTTCACCTGCATATGTTTCTTCTACTCCGTCTGGCATGAAGAACTAAAGGCCGGTTTATACTCTCATCCAATCTGGGCTAAATATGTACGTATGCTGCGTCTCATTCTTCTTCAGTGTTATCTCTTACCTTACCCAGGAAAACAGCATTTGCACTCCTTTTATTTTTGAGAAATGAAAACTGATTCCAAATAAAATGCAACATATTTTTTTTACACTGATTATCCTTATTTGTTGTTATTTAACCTGCCTGTATTTGAGTGGTACCATATTTATATATGTATTCATATAATGTTGGCTGCATTTTTTTAGTCTGCCATCCATCCAGGGATAACATAAATATCATTAGGTAAAGATAACAAATGATTATGTTGTGCATTGCATGACACCACCAATAGCACATTTGTAAACACACGTACAGTAAATAATCATGAATAAAAACAGCCAGCTGGATAAACATGTACGACAGACATTTCACATGCTACCCAAGGAAAAGCAGTGTGCTGTCTCGTGAGATTGGAAATGCAGTTGGCGTCTCTAATGGAGAGATCGAGAACTTTAAATAGAAATATGCTTTTCCACACTGGGGTCAAGATGAATAGACAAACATCTGCCACAGAAGCGTAAAAAGTCTGACACGGGCATATTGCAAATCCATGCAAATTTGTCAAGTGACAGAAGGGTGGGTTTCTGCATAGGCAAGCAATACCAGCAGCCCCACTCTCTCCTTCCTCTTATCTTTTGTTTGCTCTGAAGTTACACATATAGACAGACTTGCTATCAGAAATATGAGAGAGGGAGAGAGAGCGAGAGGGAGGGACTTAGGGAGTGAAAAAGAGAGAGGAAGTGAGAAAGTGAGACTGAAGAGAAGAGACTGTCTGTGACTCTCTGTGGTGTAAAACACATTTGGACAAGTACAGTATTTGAGGTACAAATAAACAGTGCTTTGGCCCATGCCAAACATGAAACAGTTTTAGACGGAGAGGGAGGGAGAGAGATAAATAGAGATAGAGTGGGGGAGAGAGAGAGAAAGCAAGGGACACAGTGAGATAGACAGACAGATAGAGAAGGAGAGCGAGAGAGAGAGGGAAAGACAGATAGATGAAGATGGAAATGAGAGGTGGGTAGGAAAAAAAGTTATAAGCGTTTCAAGCTATTGCTGAAACAATCCAATTACAATGCCTATCAAACTTAGCTTCACAGGTTATAGCTTCTAATTGCCTGACAAAAATTGACACTTCAGTCGCAACACTGTAATATAAAAGCAGGCCAAATTAAATTTGATCGAGGGGCAGAAAACGACGCTATCACTCAGACTCACCGAAAGGAGATAAAGTAGCATGATACAATAGATCAAAAATGAAAATTATTCATTAAACGCGTTGGGTTTTCCAATAATGGAAATGACACAGTTCAGACGTCTTGGTAAAAACACTATTAATTAAAGAGATGATAGATCTAACAAGGCATGGAGCCCTACTGCCGTACTCGCCTCTGCCTCTTGTTTAGTTCAGCAATGATGGCTAGACTGGGGGGGGGGCTCTGTTCTCTGTTCATCCACAGCAGAGGGAGTCCTCTGGGTACACACACGCAGGCTCTCTCTCTCTCTCTCTCTCTCTCTCTCTCTTTCTCTCTCTCAGACACACACACACTCACACACACACACCCACTCAGCCTCTCTCTCTATCTCTCTATCTCTCTCTCTCTCTCAGTCACACACACACTCAGGCTTTCGCTGCCTCTCACACACACACATACACACACACACTGTGGCCCTGTGGCACATCTCTTTCACCAGTGTCTGACTGGGAGCATCAGGGCAGCGCCAGTGACCCTCATCTGCACGGTCAGGACAGTGGTGTGGCTGAGAGTAGCCAGAGGGTACCAGCACCGCTCTCTCTCTCTCTCTTTTACCCACACACTCACACACACTGCAGATCTGTCAGTCTCTCTCTCTGCCTCTCTCTCTCTCTCTCTCTCTCTTTTACACACACACTGCAGATCTGTCTGTCTCTCTGCCTCTCCCTCTCTCTCTCTCTCTCTCTCTCTCTCTCTCTCTCTCTCCCTCTCTGCCTCTGTCAGTCTCACCCTATCTGTAATGTGTGTGTGAATTGGTCTCTCTCCCTGCCTGTCGGTCAGCTTGTCTCTCTGCCTGGAAGTTTCTCTCTGTCTGTCTCTCCTTTAAAAATATATATATATATATATATATATATATATAAACTGTATATATATATAAACCTTTGTTGACGAAGCTAAAGGTTCCTAATGGCTAAAGATGAGTCTTCAAATCCAAATTGTACTATAAAGCTGAAAGGTCAACCACCTGCCTTAAGGTCTTGGGGAGACAAAAGCTTCTTGATAGCTTCTTCATCGGTGTGTGAATGGGTAGATGTCTGAGGTATTAATCTGTAAAGCACTTTGAGTGCTCTATGAGTAGAAAAGCGCTATATAAATGCAGTCCATTTACCATTTACTTGATAGAACATTTAAGATGTCCTCTTAAAAAAGATAGATAGATAAAGGGCTAGATAAAGTATTTTTTTCTCTGAATATTTACTTAATTCATTAACCACTGTAATGGGCAGCTAGCTCTGGAATATGTCAATGATGAGGAAAAGATAACCTGTCAATGCATGTCAATTTCAAGCACCTTTGAGCTCACCTGATCCTTGTCCGTGGATGATCCATTTGCGGCCCATCCCCAAAGATGACGTGATCTCTGTCCATGTGTATCTGACAGAAACCTTCATCTCAGACAGAGAATATTATGGTAAAAAAAATACTAAATCAAAACATCTCAAACTGTCTCGAAGTGTTTCATGCCTTGATAACTTGCATTCAAAGATGACTAATTGACTAATTGCAAGAATGAAAAGCTACATCACCTTCAAAAAGTACTTTTTGAGAAATCAATGAATTGTGAGTTATGAAGCTACTTACAGCTGTTGTAAGCTATGGTAGCTGCCCTGTAGCCACGAGAAAAGACAATATTTCCATACTCAGCTAGACCCTGTTAGTTGATTCAACAGAATTGACACACAGTTGAGAAATTCTTCTCAAACCTGCCCGTTATTGATTATCCTGTAAATTTGATCTATCTGTGGTCTACTCCATTACTTTGACCACAAGCAATTTAATAAAGAGAGCGAGGGGGGGGAAAGGGTTTGGAGTGGGACCAGAACTACAGCTATTGATGTCCTGGTCTTATAATTAGTTATTGATGGCCAATCATTCCCCTTCATTTCATCTTTTTCCACATGGGTAGACTCCTGGAACTCGCCCCCATCTTAATTATGACCCCCGCTGGGGAGGTTGGCCAAGAACATAAAGGTTTCATCGTGGACCTCAAGTTCTGTCGACTTGAGCAAACTTTTGAAGTCACCGACTGTTTTCGTGCCATTTCATAATAGAGAGGGATGATAGAACAGACGCAGCATCCCTACCTGAGCAGGCAGTGACACAAAACACCATTTAGTCATTTGCTCAGATGGAAATGGCTTACTAGAGGCCCACTGTAGTTACAATTATGTTTTTGAGCTCTTTAGTAGACTGCAGTAGTAGACGGTTCTTCAACCACATATTTAAAGAGAATATTTTGGATTTTCAAAATCTCCTCCCGAAACGTCCTTTCTTATTCAATGACAAGACGTCTGTACTGGCAATGTGACAAAATATTTATTTTCTTAATTTCAATGTGAGATTTAATGCCCCATCAAGGCTATCCAAATAGCCCCCTGAACTCTCTTGTGTACCTTATGTGCCTTGTCCCTTAAGCAGATCTCCATTTCAAGTTCAAGATCAGTAAGATAGATCTTTTTTTTTTATCAGAAAATGCACACTTTGCTCTCAGATCCGAGTGGCGATCACTGACCTAGAGCCCATGGCTCTCCCTCAGCAGTGCCAGCTTCTCCTCAGCAAACGAGAGGAGAGAGGAGAGAGAGGAGAGGAGAAATTTCAAACGGCAGGACAGGTGGACTCCGGCCAGGGGAGACGAGTCCAGCCAGCTTGCCCACAAACCGTGGGGTCAGGCACGGCCACATGTCACCCAAATCAATCTGACGTGTTCACCCAGGCCTGCTCAGGCACCCAGGCCTCGCCTCGGCCCCGGCCTCGCGCCCGCGGTGCCTCTGGCTGTGGCACTATTTTAGAGCGCGCTTTCAGGAGTGGGGGAGGCTGACGCGCGTCCAAGGTCTAACTGGAACGTCTTCAGGTGCCCTTCTGAAGCACAGCCGCTGCCAATATGGACACAGCGACAGTTGAGCTCACCGGGATCCGGCTGAGAAGACTAGGCGATCATATTCAGGAACCAGTTTCACTGTCAAATACTGCATATGATACTAAAATATAACATTTTAGATGCCTTCCAGACATGTTATTTACTTACTCTTACATCATTCATTCATTCATTCATTCTGCCTTTCTTTCATTCATTAATTTTTTCGCTCTATTCAAAAGGTGAACTTTTTGATTCACCTTTTGAGGAACATGTTCCTTGAACATTAGGTAAGCACTGCAATCAGTGGTCTAGATTTATTGTGCATCAAGTCTAACACATGCGAGGCCGGGCCATCGGAGAACCGGTGACTTACTTCTCATCTCTTTATGTGCATTAATTAAGCTCCTTGTTAATTGGGGAGGAGGGGGGATGAAATGTCTTAACTCTGTTAAATGATTTTCAGAAGGGCTTGATGAAATCTTGGTAAATTAATACTTTTTCTGGGAACAGACTGTGTATATGTACATTTTCAAAGCTGTTTTGACACCTGGGACAAGTGGGAAAAAATGAGGAAGACTTGAGTCAAAAGGAGGGTAAATTAAATTGTTCTGTTGAGCAGTCTGTTTTGGATTAAGGTTGAATTTGAATTTCCAGTCTGTCCCAAACCATATTCAGAATCACACTGTTGTGAGAAGATAGAATACTCAGTGGTTTAATTCTCTTAATTGGAAAGGAATAATATCACATTGCTATTTCTATCCACCCATAGAGTCATGAGTTCAAAAACACAGCAGAGAAGTTGGTCTTATGAAGTTCATCTAAAGTTCTGGCAAAGACGATTATTTTATTTTAAAACATTCTTGATTCGACTCTTCTGTCTTTCTTAATGTTAGTGTTTGAATGCGTTTTTAAAGGATTCAAGTTAAATGCATCATAATATGTTGCAGATAAACCATGTGGATCAAGCAGACCAGATTTTACAGTAGAGATCATTAAAATATAAAATAGTTTCATGTAACATTCAGCACCACAGATGCTAGTTATCTTGGCTACGCTGAGGCTACACAACTGGTCACTAATGACCATTATGCAGCTCCAACCCCACTAAGCCCCCAGCCCATGGTCCAGGCACAGCACCATAAAAGACTGGCTTTTTTAAAAGGAAAAGGTGGTACTGTCTTTGTAGCGACCAGCCAACCTGATGAAGGCTGTATACCCACAGCGGTGCAGCGGTCAGATAAAAGCGACTGTATAACCAGTTAAAAATGCACAGTTGATGGTGTGAGAAACCAGAAATTCTCAAAAGAGAGTCTGACCCTTTTTATGAGTTCAGTCACTCTGAGTTCTTTTTTTTCCAGTGTCATAAACAGCAAAAACCACAGAGTCAAATTTATCGTCATAAATGTTTAAGTTTAAAATGAAGTGCTTTTTGAAAGCCCGGAAGTGTGCAGGAAATGACAGGCTGTCCACACAACACATGCAAACCCCGGCACTTGCATACACACTTCTCTCAATTTAAAGCGTGTGGTGCTTCCATGGCCGGGGGGGGGGGATCTTAGATCCAAGATTATCCTGGGGGGCATTCAATTCCATGCCACTAACCTCACTCTGGCCTCCGAGCGACTGGTCTCATGCCATTAGCGCGCAGGAAAAAGGCTTTTAAACGAAATCTAATCTCGTCTGCATCTGATCTGTCCACTTCAAAGCGGTGGAACCTGGCCTTGGCTGAGCAGGAAACATCCTCCGCCGCTGTATTCCTTTCTTCAGCGGTCAATACCTCGCCCCCAGTGAAAGGCCCATCTCTGTATCAAACTCCAGGCAACAGGTAGGACCAACGGCTGTAATTTCATTCATCCTCAGTGTCACCCGGGCCCAGCCTGCTGTATTAAACTCCTTTATATCGCCGCCACTCAATCAATCTACAGCTCCCGGGCCTCTTTCCAAGGACCAGCGTTTGATGGCGTTTGCTTGCAAACAATAACAACTCTCTGTATGCTCTGTGCTCGTGCAAACTGTGCATACAGCAGGACAAGGTCACGGCCGACGCTGGTTTCAATGGTTAAATGGAGAGTATGTAATTATGTCATTACATCTGACACATTGAAATTGATGCAGATTGCATTTGCTGTTCTAACCACAGAGCAACATTGGGTTTCTGTTAATACAGGGAATTTCAGAAGCAGTTTGACTCATCAGCAAACACCCCTTGAAATCATTTTTTGGGGATATCATGTGTCTTGGTATATAGCCAAGGTAATATCCTGTATCAGTGCCATTTAATTTTAAATACTTTTAAGTGCTATGTCCTTGATAATTAATCAATAATTACAATGGAGCTGTCTGATATGTACAAGCGAATGTTGTTAGAGAATGTACTCAACTTAAGGGTAAGGTGTAGGTGTGTATTACTGATGTAACAATTAAGGTGGGTCCCTCTCATCTTTTAAGACAACCAAAGGTATTATAAAAGCCCCTTTGATTAAACCAGATAATGGTCAAACTTTATTTTGATGGTCTCCTATATACTATCTACAGGTGCTCAGAGTATAAACAAACTATCTGTTGAAACTCTGCTAACTACAATTTATGGTTAAGGTTAGGGGTTGGGTTTGGTGAAGGTGATGTTCTGTGAACAATTAGAAAAACCGAACTTGCATTTCAACAAACTATCTGTCAAGTCTCTGTATGCAGATAAGACTATTCAAATAAATTCAAATTCTATTCAAGTGTTACCCAGATAACTTATGTGTACAGCAGGCCGTTGCGGTACTGAACACACAGTATGGGGCATTGGATGGCAAGAAGTTGAAACGAAACATATATCTGCCTCACCACAGTTTTCTTTGCATAATTCCAGTTTGATTAGGAATGCCTACTATCGACTAATATTGACACGATGAGTTCCTTGAAGCGGTCACTCATGGGTCATTAGCAGGATCTCTCGCTGGTATTGAACAGACTGTAAGTCCTTTAATGTCTGTTGCATCACTGCAGTCCGCTTGGCAACATCCTTCTTGACCTGCCCTGAGCAAATGGCAATAATATGTCGAGCTCTACTTATTTACAAGTCATTACACAGTTCTGCTTAGCTGAACCACATCCCTGTAGTCTTAAAGGCCTAGTTTAACTTAATCATTAGGTTAACAAGCTGCCTGCCTTCCAAATGATCAGCCGCTGAATTCAGTGGGATTTGTTCTGCAAGGTGAGGCAGAACTCACAGGGCCAGAAAAAAAGAGAAGAAAACAAGCTCACCACTGGCTGGTTTAAAGTCAGGAGGAATAATCATGGGAATTATTTTGCATATTTAATCACTTAAAAGAAAATCATGAGGGAAGAAACCGACTCAGGAACATATGCAAGCTGACACACTTTCACCCACAAAGGGGACCATATATAACCCTGTTCCATTGTAATTGGTGCAGTTTTAAATTACGACGGTATGGATGTCAACACTGTATTAATATTCATATTAACATGGGTCTTTATGGAACAGACATCTCTTTATTTACTACAGCTATTCTGCTAACTGATAATTTGACATTGTGGGGGAGGGGGAGGTGTCAGGAATCACATACTTAATTGTGTTTATTTTAAGACACTTACAAACATGGCATGCAAAATGAGTCCATTAGGCTGCTGTGTAATATAGTTTCTGGAAGTGACGATAGAGTGTACATCTTTCTAAAGACCATCTGCTTCACATGTGTGACCCGCTATGGATGTATGTATGAGCTAATTAATTACAATAGCTCAAGAAGCAATTATGTCACTGTTTTTGCATGTCAATGGCTTTTCTGCATACTTCATTAGCTTTGATGTGCGAGCCCTGTTCGCTGGGTTCGGAAAGTGTCAATTCGCATCTGTTTGGGCTGTTTCTCTCACGTGGTCATTGACAAGCGCTGTCTTTAATTGTTCTTGTTATCTGGTTCCTTCTCACCGGCGTGCCTGTTTCCGCCCGAGCGCTCAGAGCATGAACTTGTAAAAGCGTTTTTTTATTTAAGAAAGCGAGGGAGGTGTGTGGAGAGTGGATGCTTCGTCTTAAGGAAGAGAACACATTAGAAGTGTGTGTTTGGGTTATGAAAGTGAGAGTCTTTGAAGGAGATGTAGAAGGGGTTGAGGAGCAGTAAGGCCATGGTGGTGTTGGAGATGGCTGCAGCTGAAAGACTTGGTTTATGTTCAAATTATTGTTGCTACATCATAAATCCTGTGGCAACTCAGATATTTTTTTTTGAAAAGGCAAAAGAAGAAACTCAAATGTTCTCATCAGCTAGACATAACAGGAATAGGCCAATCAGAGGTGTGTTCTGAGACGAGTCACATTTAGTCCTTCCATGATTTTGCGAGGGTTTGTTGTAACTGTTGCAGCCTAAAGTGACTGAATTTGCTGTGGGAATTCCCAAAACTTGTGGTTAAAATTGCGGTGATTTTCAGGTTTTTCTTTTCAATTTTCTGCTGGAATTCCTAAAAATTGTGATCCCACCTGGATCTTGTGACAGTTTGTTGTGATTGTTGCGGCCGAAGTACTGCAAGAATTCTCAAAAATTTCAAATAAAATGGCAGGGATTTTGAATACAATAAAATAATGACTTTGCATGTTTTTACGGAAATACTGCGATGATAGACAATTGCAACTCGTAATTGCAGTTGTGGGAACTCCTTCAATATCCGTGACTTTGTGTACACATATAACAATACACAATAAGTACAGTTATGCACTCGACACTCCCCCACACAGCCAGCAGCCTCCAGACTCAGGCATCTCATCCCCACGTGCTCTGGACGCGCCGGCCACGGCGATAGGGGCGGGGGCCGGCTGGAGTGTTTAAGAGGAAACTTCCGGGATGTGTGTGTTTGGCTACTCCTCCTGGCCGCGGCACAGCTGAACAAACAATGGCCCGTTTCAATGTGGTACCTTGGCTTACCCGCCATGCATATTCATGATGAGCCACCGCTTGGCAGGCGGGGAGGGACACGTCGGGGGGTGGTTGGGGGAGGGGGGGTGGAGTGGTGCACTGCAGAGCTTGTAGGGGGGTGAGGGGGGTGGAGGCGTGCTTGTCGGAGTGTGTCACGTTTCCAGACCAGCGAATTTTTTTGATTAAAGTCCCTTATCCGTTTTATCATGCATATCCTCTCCCTGATTAAAGTGATCTGAGGATGACACTCGCAATGTCAGAGGGAACCGCCAAGCCCTCCGCCTCCCGGAGCATGCCTAGAATCCCTAATCCCCACAAAAATGCCTCTGTCTGCCAGCATATATATGTGTGTGTGTGTGTGTGTGTGTGTGTGTATGTGTGTGTTTGACTGTTTGACTGTTTGACTGTATATGCATTATTATATATGCATGGTATGTCCAATATACACAGTTAATTTCTTATCATGCAAACATAATTTGCTGATGACCTGCACATGTGCTCTGTCTGTGAGTTTACATTACTTTGTCTACAGCTGTCCTATATCTCAGTCGAACTCCAAGACTGGCCACAGACCCTATCAAAAGGCAGGGAAGGAGGGAACTGAGAAGGTACATGCTACTTTTGAACCCATCGCTGCTAGTGATCTCAATATTACATTCAACCACATGAGCGAGGAAGGGTATGCTGTCTGACGCCGGTGGGGTGATGAGAAATTGCTGTTTGGGGGCAACACTCAGCAGGCATCACATTCAAGTCACTTTATGAGTAAATATGAAATGCTTTATGTGTTTGTTCTGGGTTTATGGCTTTCTTTCCTTCATTCTCTCCCCCCCCTCTCTCTCTCTATTTCTCTTTACCTCTCTGCTTCTCAGGGTTTTTCCAATAATGTAAAACAGAATGAAATCCCTTCAAAAGGGTTTTTCAGGACTATGTTTATCTGGCTGTGTTTACAACCAATATGCTTTTAGGACACAAAAACAAAAACATTTTCTATGGCCATGGCGGTGACCCAAGTTTGCAAGTTCATCTTTGAACTGACACACTTTTTTATTCTTCACGGCAGGACACTCTGGGTGGCGATAACATTTCTAATGGCTTGACATGCTGAGGCAGGAGTGGACCATTGGCCACATGTCACTGCGAATTAACTGGCCAATCAAGAGTCTGGAGGCCTAAATCCAGACAATGACCACATTCGTGTGCATAGCGTGCTGCCCATCACAAGTCCAGACTCGGCTTCATTAGTGTGAGCCTCTGGAACCTTCTACATGACTGGACTGAGTGGGAACAGTCCGTGATGTCATCATCAGTTGCCCAGCCTGTGTCCAGACAAGGCCCTGACACGCTCTCATGTTCACATCCAAAGAACCCGTGGACATTAACGGAGACACTACTCTGGCCTCTGTATTACATTTAATCATGTAGAAAACGCTTTCATCTCAAGGGACTTACAGAACAGTGTAGGTATATATTTTCAGCAGTGTATGTACTGACTTGGTATCAAAGGCATGACCTTCCTATGGCTTCAAGCAGATCTTGTAGAATCCACTGGCAGTGGTGGTCTCTGTCACAGTACTGCAGCAGAAGGGGAACAGGAGCCTTAGAGGTCCTGTCTTAGAAGAAGGCAAGATGTCAGGTAGCCTAAACAGTCCGTGTTTTGCCTGTGCCACGCTTATCAAGTACACCATTGTTGGGGGAGTTGTAACCTTTAATATCCAGAACAGTATTATAAAACATATATCCACATTTACATATACCGATAAAACACTGTATTTATTTACTTACTTAGTTACTTTTTTGTAAATATACAATAATAAGGAGAAATATAGCTATTTGCATGAGAACCCATCTGTCTGATCTGCCTGTTAAATCAAACTCTTTGGTTTAATGCTAGACTGTGGGTTCCAGCTCAGGTATCATGCTCATATGAATCAGATAGTTAGATGTTAAATGATCTTAAATGAATCATTGTCAGCTCCGTCAGTAGCTGCCATGTGTGACTCATGTGAAATGAGGGCTGATCAGTATTCTGGTTTATTGTCAGACTTAATAGTTTGAATTGCAAATAAATTTGACGGCTAATGTATGTTAATTGATGCAAAAGTATGGCAAGCTCAATCCGACAACCAAAGGCTGAGCATTTCACAGCAGTTAAGTAATGCTCCACATGTCCGAAAGCATTTGTGTTAGTCGTCTGCTGAATGTGGACCATTCAGAGAAGTCAATGATCTCTTATTATTCTAACGATCTTAAGAGTGTCACTAACTCAAGGACATGACTGAGAGCACCTTTAGCAACACCGCTAATTACAGCCTGCAGTTTACCCGATAAATTACATGTAAACTATACCTGTTCACTAACACAAACTCTCAACATGCCAACCAGTCTTTACTCTAATCTAAACCGTTACCTCACCCAAACCCTTGCCTTAATTGTAATGCCCAACCCACTGCCTAAGACTATTTCCTGTCAGCAGATGTTCCCGTGTCACATTAGGGCCAGATCTGCGCTGAGCTGACCTGCAGTTGTCATGGAGATCACAATATTCCATGTGACTCCAGATTTAAAGTGATCATTCATATTATAAACGTTTACATTTGAACCTATGGTTGTGCAACAACAGCCGTCAAAACAATCACCCTACAACACTCCACAATGACTAGACAGGGCTGTGCTGAGGAGCGGGAATTATCATTTTTTTTGCTGTCGGTTAAACATTTTTCAGAGCAGCTTCTTTGCAGACCATCACTGTAGGACTCTAAAAGCAAAATCCCTGGTTAAACACTGGCCCTTGTTCCTCTACAGCCATGCATATTTAACATGCAGCAGGAGGGGACACATCTAGGATGCAGAGATAGTCAGAGCTGGGTTGTCACTCCCATTGAAATGCTGGTGTAATGGAACAGCTGGGTCAGACACAGTTGAAACTATCCAATCGGAAATTATAATTAATGGCATTAGAAGACCGCACAGTTTGGTGCCAATGAGAAACAGATTATATTAAAGTGCACAAACATGGAGATTTATCTGACCAGTTAAAGAGAGACTGTGTGTGTGTGTGTCTGTGTCTGTGTATTCTTTGTTAATGTAGGTTACCTAAGGTTTATAACGTCATCATCCTTTTAAAGAGAGCATGATATCAAAAGCAGAATGTAACCTGCTACCACACAATATCGTCATGAAAGGAAACATTCTAGCCGGCTATTCCTACTGAGATTTTCAAATCATTGTGCTATTCTTCAACTGCTATCAGTTAATATTCAGTGGGAATATGCCATTTGCAAGCTGATACTTGTCTATATTAAAATATTAACATACCTTTGCATGGCAAATATTTGTATCCAACCTGACCTGAAGTTAGTAATCTAAATGTGGGTACTTCCATTGTGACATTATGGTATAAATGACAAACCCATCTCCACTTAGCTGACCAAGGAGCATATTTTTTACTGTAGCTAACTGATATTAAAACCTGCCAAAATACCATGAAAGAAAGCAACCGTAAGGGTTTGTAAACAGTCAAATGAAATAATATACAAAAGTTACAGTTCCTTTGCATCAGATCATCTGAATTCAACCACGGTGGAATAGAATTGCGACCAATGCTGCAACAGAAGTCAGAAGTGGAGGAAATCCTGGGAGCATTGGTTGTCAACCAGTGATCAAATGGCACAGGCAGTGAGGAAAGTACAGAGTGGCTTCCTGGCAAAGAAATATAAAGTCCAGATTTAATTCTGATACGGAGAAATAGAATTTCAAAGCTGGATGTCTTATCACCCCGTATGTCCCTTTGCTGAACTGATTTCCCTAGCAAAAGCCTGTCAGTGCTATTATGTTGAACATGGAAGCAATTTACTGCTCCAACTAAACAGGGTTACTGGTGCTCTTGTACCCCCTAAATGTTTGAAGTTATCACAGAAAAAAGGGGGGGAAGAAAAAATAGCATTTTGAATGTTCGAGGTCGGGGGAGGGAAAGGGGGGGGGGGGGGGGGGCGGTGTGAGAGACTGTAATTGAAAAGTATCAATCAAAAACAAGGCAAGGGGCAGCGGGCGAAGCTATTATGTTAACCCACTCTCTGGAGCAGAGGAGTCGAAATGCATTTCTTTTGTATAGGTAATACACTGATGCACTCTGGCCCTTAAGCCCTGAACCCAGGCTCCGAGAGAGACAGGGAGAGAGAGAGAGAGAGAGAGAGAGAGAGAGAGAGAGAGAAATAGAGAGGAAAAGAGAGTGAGAGAGAAAATATAAAAAATAAAACATATCTCCGGACAGAGCTTTCAGATTATCAAATGGAGCATGTGGCCATTACAGTCCTGTTTGTGATATTATCTGGCGGGAGAGATAAGGCCCAGCCGGACAGGCATTTGCAGTTTCCATACATGAGAGATGAAGACCTTGTGGTTTAGGGGGCCGCTCTTTCCAAAGACCTTTATGTTTTCCATTGCTGTTTTCCTTCTTTTTTTTTCTTTGGAATATGGTCTGTGCCGCGTATTGCAATTTTCTTTTCATATATGGTCGTCATGGAGAGTGACCTCTTGTCTCCAGCGCGTACTTCATCACTGTGTCTCTCAGTAACCCGTGCCATCTAGCAGAGGTTGAGGACAGGGAGAGGGAAGAACGACAAAAGTCAAAGATAAACAGATAATTGTATTCCATTTTGTTTGGCTATAAAATCCTCTTAAATAAACTGGAATTTTGTATATACTAAACCCTAAATTGATTTTATGCAAAATGTACCCACACACACACACACATCTTTATTAGCACTAGCACTGAGCCAAGCTGCAAATTGTTCAGAGACAATTTAATATATACAGTTTATATTAAATTGTCTCTTTTACCAATTTGCAGCTTTGCTCAGTGATAGTGTTGATGTGTTAACTGATTCACACCCCTCTCTTAACATGCTTCAACAAGTCTCTGCAAATATATATATTCTTGCACGGTAGCATAAAACCGTACCATATGCAAACTGCCCATATGTCCACCCTCAGAGTCAAGCATGGAGTCAATCTACCTTCTGCTCTCACATTTCTCCAACTCCACGTTGGAGACTCCATATCTGGCCCTTCTCCACCTATGCAAAGCGTCTTACAATGCACGTGTCCGTATTTGGATCCTAACTCGACCCCCCTATCACCCTAACCCCCTTTCCAACACCCCTCACCCCCCGCCCCCCCCCCCCCCCCCCCCCATCCGTCCACCTCCAGCGCCTCAAAGCCCCCCCATCCCACCCCCCAACCCAACATGTAGTCCTCGGCACACGGCGTCTGCCCCTGCGTGCAGCATGGGGCAAGGTTTTTAATTCAAATTTCATCTGGGGCGCGGCGCCCCTGCAAGCTCCGTGCGCAGTTGCAGGAGTCTAAAGGGGCTCCTGGGAGCGCTCGCACAGTTCTATATGCAAATGGCCACGCACCTGGGCAGTGAAGCACGCCTGCAGAGGGATTACTTATGCAAATCTGATTGAGTGAGAGCATATTGCCAGAGCGTGCGCCGCTCACCGGCCGCACACACCACAAGTTATATTTCACAGGGACGGACGGCCGCCATGCCCTGATGGAGCAGGGGAAGAGAGAGAGAGACAGAGAGGAGAGGGAAAGAGAGAGAGAGAGAGGCAATAAAAGAGGAGAGAGGGTGAAGGAAGAGAGAAATCGGGGGAAGAAAAGGAAAATGACTCCAGCCATTTTGAAAGATGGCGAGAGAGAGGGTTTGATGAACCCTCTCTCTCACACACACACACACACGCCCTTCCTCTCTCTCTTCCTCCTTTTCTGCCAGAATTCCCCCCTCTCCTGACTTGATTTTATAGCGTTCGGGGGCAGAGGGTGTATAAATGACATGAGACCTCCATAATTTCCTATGCACACTCTGCAAATGAGTTGGCATCTCAGTCTGCCCGACACACAGCCCTTTCCTCTGAGCGCTGCATTAACCTCATAATTATCACGGCACAGTAGACAGCAGCTGGCCCTGATCGAGCCTGGATCTCACCCTGACCCAGCCCTGATCTAACCCTAATCTAACCCTGATTTAACCCTAATCTAGTCTGGATCCACAAAGTCTGCACAGTCTAGCACTAAAATGAAATGATACAGTGATGCAGTAACGTGCTGTTAATTAATTTATTCTTGTTTTTCCATTGGGGGAACAACCAGTAGCTGATGGGCACTTTATATTATTTAACAGGTTACTACTTTTATTGAATCCCACAATTATCCAATATAGTTGTAATTAGCATAAATGCTCTTATGTATGTTATGTCAATCCCCCCAATGCACCCTGTGTACTCAGAACCTAAGTCTCCTGTAAGTTCATATTCAAATGCCTGGCCTAGCAGCCAGAAGGTACACTTCAAGGAATATAATTACCTTGAAGATTAACAACAGCTGCCCTAAGCTCTAGACTCTAAGCTGTGCTGCAGGATTTCTAGGACACTTAATACCCTTTGGAACATAAACAAGAGAATAATAAAAAAGACTGTGTAAGTGGAAAAGTATGAAATTATGAAGTAACATCTATATTAGGGAAGTGGAGCAGGTCATACTTCCAACTTCAAAAGGGATAACAGACAGTTGTAAAAGTGAACTGCTGAAGAGATGAGCATGCCCTTAACATCCTGAATATAATGGCCTACTCATAGTGATAGTGGTTCAGGAGGTGGAGGAGTCGTTTAGCAATCAGAAGGTTGCTAGTCTGATCCTGACTCCATGGGTGCCAAGTGTCGAAATGTCCTTAAGCAAGCCACTGGACCCCCAACCACTCCAGATGTGCAGACAACCACTCCAGATGTGCAGGTTGGCAACTTAGATAGTAGCCTCTGCCATCAGTGTATGAATGGGTAGATGTCTGAGGCATTCATTGATGAGAAGAAAAGCGCTATATGAATTCAGTCCATTATGTTTAATAATACTATTGTAGGTAGTGAGTAACAAGCCATGTTATGTTGTACGCACACAATGGAATTGTTAGTACAAGTGTAATAAGAGATGCTTGTTACTCTGCCAAAGTGCATATTCCTTCTGTAAACTGTATTGGCTATTAGACTAGAAGGGGTTAATAACATACCAAAGTTAACCAGCAGCTTCTTGAGGCTGTATTCAAGTCTACAGGGGAAATTAAAGGTTTATAGTCGCCTATATTTAACGGTTGCATTAGTATAACAGGTTTGTGCTACTACACACGATAAATGAGATCAGTTAGGTCATTCATGGTGAGTATTGCTTTTCGTGTTGACTCTAGCAGTAAACATTGCTTTAGTGGAGCTGAGACACCTAAGCTGAATAACTGATCTGTTACACAATAAAGTAGTTGTTACTGCTGTGTAGGTGGTGCGTGGCTACTCCATGGTACAGTGGATGAAGCACATTAAAATGAAGTGGGTCTGCTGGCTACCTCCATATGAATTCTGTGAAAAAACAAACAAAACCTCCATGCCACCATGTCCATCAACTGTCTCCATCTCTTCAAGGTGTCGGTACATGTGTGCCGTTACTCAATAAAGTGCTTGTAACATTCGTATTAATACACTATAGTTGCTCTTTAATACAGTGAAATAAGAATAATAAAGTGTACCTGTAGGGTACCTCCATATAAATGACACGTAATCATACCCTTCACATCTAAGAATTTGTAGTCCAGGCTGGGTGTTAGAGTGCTAGATAGATAGATGATAGATAGATGGATACTTTATTAATCCCGAAGGAAATTTAGGTCATCCAGTAGCTTATACACTTAACTTAACTCACAAACATACATACACAAATCACAGTAGAATCACAGTAGAAAAACAATACACATAGGGAGAACATGTTCACAGGGAGTGGGGTGTATACAGATATTATACAGATATTATTACAGTGTGCAAAAATTGGTTGTGTCAGTGTTGATGTTCACGAGGAAAGTAGTGCAAAGAGTGCAGAGAGATAGTGTTCATGTGCTTGTGTGGATAGTGCAAGGATTGAGTACTTGTGCTTGTGTGTGTGCTATAGTACGTTATTATCAAATAAATCGTATCTACTGGATATATCCATGTAAATTCAGTGGAAATACAAACCAAGCTTCCTCTGCTGACATTTCCATCTAATGTCTCCAGTCTCTTCAATCTCCAGTCTTGGAAGATGTGTGCTATTACTCATTATGACCCCTCAGAATGTTGAAAAAAAAAGTTCCACTGAATGGACCATCTCAACATTCGGAGGTCTGATATTTCTTTTTATAAAACAATTGGGTTCTATTGAATTATTTTGCTGTTTCTGATTGGACGAGAGACGTTCCATGAGTTGGAATATCCCAGGACATCCCAACTCGGACTTTTCACAGCTAATAATAAATCACTCCGCGATGAGCGATAACCGTTAATTCAAAGTTCTTATAATTCAAAAGACGTTGACAATGGAACTATTTTTTTGTTGCGGAGAAACAATGGCGAAATAAACATTTTTGAATCAATAACTTCGTGTTTAAATGTTAATTGGTTGACTATAAAATTGTTTTATAAAAGCAATATAGTACTCGTGCGAGTGGGGTAGGTAAGGGATATTCCCACGGTTGTTGTTGCCTGCGCCACTCGGCCTCCGGCCTCGTGGCTACGGCCGAACACCACCCGTGGGAATATCCCTTACCTACCCCACTCGCACTCGTACTATATTGCTTAAATAATGACCGCTGCAAAAAATGAAGGGTGCCATTGGCAATGGTTTTGTGTTTCTAATTTACATCTTTCATATCATTCCACAAGTAGTCCGTTCACTTTTTGTAACAGAAATTGAGTGTAACTTGAAGTCAGCAAGTAATACGTTGCTATGCAACACCTGAAACTTAAAAGTTTTATTTGCGTGAAGAACAATTTTTTTCACATCGGAAGTCACGAAATGGCAACAAAATCACTTCAAAGGAAATATTTTGGAAGAATATATTTGATCGTTTTGACAAGTAACTGTATAATAAGTGGGATAATGTATAGTCCGCCGGTCAGTATTGGAAAATAAATCCCTTCAGGATGAAACAAGACCCTTCTGCTTCGCGAACTAAACATTATCCCTCACATATAGTGCATGTAACATTTGTATTGGTACACTAATGTTACTCTGTGCTACCGTGGAACAAGTGTTACCTTAGATTAACTAAGGTTAGTAATAGAACTAATAAAGACTGATCAAGTATTAATAGTATTTAGCTGTAGTGCTGTGACACCTCAACAAACATAGTCATACTTCAATAAAAAATAAGTTACTGACTGACAGGTACAGTAGAGGTTAAGTTTTGGAGATTTCTGATTATATAATGATAGTTGCTGATTCTCGGTGAGCAATAGACATGTGAAAGGAAATCATGCGGAAAAAAGTCTGGACTGGGAATGTAATTAGACGTGATGGTGAGAACAGATACTGCAGTCTTCATTTTGGGCATTTCATTTTTGGATACGTGGTTCCGTATGCATTGCAGTGGTGCAATTGCTATTACAATACAGTGCTTCCTAAAAAAAAAAAGGTATTCCTCTCTACTGAAGGGGAAAAAGAGGAAATTGAGGGAACGAAATGCGGCACAAGAGTGGAGTTTGATAAATATAATACTTCCATCACTTCTGTACGCTCCACACACTTATAAAAGCCCAATTACGGCAAGAAAATGTGTGTGTTCTCTTTTAGGTAAGTCAGAAAACTGATTATCTCAACATGAGCAGACACCCCAATGTTCAAAGATTACCGCTGTTAAGGCAAATCAGACCGTTTATTCACACTGTCAAGGACTCTCGGGCCCAAATTACTCTAATAAGTGATCGTTTTCACACTTGTTTAGTTTTATAGCGCTCATGCAAAAATACAATAAAAAGAGCGGGGTATGGGGTCTGGCTTGGGTGGGTGGGAGTATTTTTTGGGGGGGCTGGTGAGCGGAATGTGCACGCATTAATAAGGTGCTATACACACTCCACAGTCATCAGGCATGCCCATGCAGTATAACCCAACCCAACACAGCACTGCTTCATTGGAAGACATTACCACATTTGTCCCTCAATGCTGTCTGGCTGTACAGCCACTCAGCCCACCCCACCCCCACCCCCCCACCCCTCCACACACACACCCAAGTGATGAGACACTGTCTGATTCAAGCTCTGTTTCCACTTCAACCCGCCCCCTGCCCCCTCAGACACCCCACCCCCCAAAAAAGAAAGGCATCAGTTAAACCACAGAGCATATGAAGAGATAGACGAGTAGCTGAAGGGGTCTCACAGGCAGCGCCTGAGAGAGATCATCTTTGATGGTGACCCCTGATGCCCCGGATGCCAGCCCCCCCACCACCCCCACCCCCTGTCCGTTCCCAACAGCTGAGCAGGGAGAGGCTCCCTGGCTCTCTGAGTGACAGCACTTCTAATTGTATCCACTCACTCATGACAATTTGATTAAAATATTACGCCAAAGTCTCACTGGCTGTTTGTTCCATTCCCGCGAATCTAATTTTGATTTAAAAAAGAGAGATTACCTCCACAAGCATGGCTGGGGATGCCATTAACTCCTACTTAATCTTTATTACCGGTGTGATTTTAACATATGTATAGCTTTCGTCTCGCTCCCTCCGGTTTCTCCAGTATACTCCCTTTTCCCTTTTCCCTTTTCAGTGTTAACTGAAAACACCATTTTAGGGAGGTTCTAAACACTGTCACAGAGAACCATGGCTCAAGAGAGGACGTGTCAAGAACCTTATCTGCCAGGAACATTAGACATACACATGTTCACATCCATAAGATTATGCTGTTTTTCTACAACCAAATTCTTGTAAAAACACATTTTTTGAAAGTGATTAATGAAGAAGGGGTGGCATTCCTTTGTGTTAGCATATTTTTTTTTAACGCCTTAGAAATAGTCATCTTAATATCTTAATTGAATGTCATAATGTCATCTTAAATCTTAATTGAATGTAATTGAATGCAATTATTTGGCAATTAAGTACAAGCACATAACTAAGAGAGGTATCCAGGATGGGGAAAAAGAGCCTATGTACGAAATGCTGGGAGCAAATAGCCAAGCTTTGTTCTAATGGACTTTGCTTCACCTACAGTGTCATCCAACGGCATGCTGGGAAAGAAATATGGAATTTCATCTTTCAGGAATTGCTACAGTGATCTGAGTAAAATAGAGATTGTCCGTCCTTGTTTTAGGTCATCAATTCAATTAGTTCGCCCACCTCTAAGACTACAATAAATCTGAGCGATTCCAGCTGGATTCGGAGGCTCAAACACCTCCCATTACACCCGTAAGCGCCTCTCATGCCTCCTGCCCTGCCCGTAAAAGAAAAATAAATCCAGTGTAATATGATGGGGAGGTGGGGAGAGGGAGAGAGACGGGGGAGCACAGCTCAGAGGATTTGAGAAGAAAAAAATACATGTATCATTCACCTGATTTGAATTGTAGCTCCCTTTTTTGAACCTCTGCCAATTCATTTTGTACATTAAAAATTGGTCAGGGTTGATAAGATTCCATTTTCACGGTTGGCAATGCAGAACTGGCGAAAGAATACAATTACAGACCCCAGAGTAAACTCTCCGAATGTCAACTTGATGTAAATGATCAAGAGCGGGTGAACAAAAGAACAGGCAACTTAAACATCCCCCCTCCCTGCAGTCTGTCCCCCATCCCACCCCACACTAACCCCCCATGCCTCTTCTACCCTTTCCTCCTCTCAGTTATGTCCCTATAGGGGCAGTTATGTAAACGGGGATTCTGGAACAAACGGATTTGAAAAAGAGAACCTGCTAGCAGGCTAAGCCCATTCCCTACATGTTGACATGTTACCTGTACTATATATATTACCCAGACACATTTTGCAGCCGTACCCACCCATGTTCACATCTAAACAAGACAATAAATGCTACTCTAAAACCACCCCTTCCACAATACTGTGATGAATGTCCATGCTTTTTGAGACAAGACATCTACATTTCTTCAGGATGGCAATGATAGTATAATCTAAATCATCATTTCCATTTAACCTTTACACCTTTCAAGGCATATTTAACGAAACAAATTCCACCTGTCTGCTGTAACGCGATTCTTTAGCCTTTTCCCGATAAAGATACATATTTTCCACAGCATAAAAGAAGGCAGGGGAGAGAGAGAGATAGGGGCTCCCAGTTAGGAGGCTGGAAGGTGCGGAGTATGTAAATGTCCCCTGGCATATTTGAATTCAGATGTCAAGCCCTTTGACTCTGGCTGCCATTTTGAGTGCCCTGAGCACGGCATCCGCTCCCCGGCGTCACCCTTCCATGCCAGGCGAGCGGAAGCATCTGGATGGCTCGACGCCTCCTAATTAAAGGGTTGTGGCGTTGGCACATTATCAGACAATATTGGCCTACCTCCTCGCCTCACCTTTCCTTTTGCTCCTCTGCGCGTTGCACTCTTTAAAAAGCCTCACCTCGCTTTTTTTTTTTGTGTGACAATCCCACCCATGCAAATATTAACACACACACACACACTAACACATATAGACACATCTACACACATGACACAAACACACATACAGACACACTCACACTGAATATGCCACTGATAATGGTGCCTGAAAGAACACATTTGTGCATAAATTGTGCATGTTTTGTGGCCGGTGTGCCTTTGATTGCTGCGGCATGGAGAAACACATGCTAAGGTCATGACCTCCGAACTCAGAGCAGCAGGCCAAAACAGAAGGAGGCGAGGGCTCCTGGGGAATTCATGACGGGGGCGACTACAACACCCCATGTTGAGGGAGCAGCCTCTACACTCTACACAAGTGTTTGCAGCCAGCGACAACCTACTTACCATAGCAATAGGGTTAGTGATACAGAGGAATTTTATTTTTACAGAAGAATGGAAAACAAGGACAACACAACATGTTTTTAATGTAACTGGCTGTTATTGAACTGCCCAAAAATGTCAATTTTTTTTATTTTCATTTTTTATGAGGAAGCCTATTGCAACAGTGGGAGCGTGGGAAAGGGTTAAGGCAGTGGCAGTGAAAGTGTGCTGTTGACTAGCAGTTTAACTGAAACAAGTGCAACAGAAGATAAATCTTGTAGCTTGACAGAGGAGTTGACAGAGTGGAAAGCATCCAGAGAATTATTTACATGGAACTGAGAGAGGGGAGACCCATGGTCAATATCTCTCTCTCTCTCTCTCATACCATCTCTCTCCCTCTGTCTCATCTCATCTCTCACTCTCTCCATCCCCCTCTCATCCTATGTCTATCTCTTTCCCTCTCTTTTCCTCTCGTATCCCATATGTCCCTCTTTCTTTCATACCCTCTCACCTCTTTCTCTTCCTACCTTCTTCAAGATAATACATTTATTATTTGATTTAAAACTAGTGTATTCTGTTTGTTCATTTGCATGTAGTGTTTTACAGATATTGCCAGAAAAAAAAACACATCTAAAATGAGCCAGGAATAGATGCTGGACAGATTCCAAACCAGAACCACTTTGTCCTCTGTGTTATTCCTAAGCATTACATCCAATAAAAAAAAACTGCACATTTCATTTTCAATGTCAAAGTTTCAGGACGTCTTTGATGAAAAAAAAATTGTTGCTGCACATTCCAAACACAGCATGCACACGATGCTGTCTGTGCTGGACATCCAGTGGGCGCAGTGGAGAGAGAGCTGGCGAGTGACACGGGTGAACATGGCGACGGGGGAGGCATCATGTAAATAGGACTTGACACCATTTGCGGACTGGAGATGAGGTTAGGCAGAGGAGCCGAGCGGCGCAGGATGCCAGGGAGCTGACGCTCTCTCACCCCCGACTCGAGAAACAGCCTCTGACACCCGCGTGGCATCACCGTCCCTAATGACCACATGGCCATTTCTGTGAGATGAAGCAATACGCTCCGACAAGCATCTGATGAGGAGCTCCGGCCGCGGCGCGGCATGGCGTGGGGTGGTGTGGTGTGGTGTGGTACAGGGCCGCAGAGGAAATGGATCGGAAGGGGTTACTTCATTATGCAGCAAATTAGAAAAATTCATAATTTATCATTACACCCAGCCGAAATGCCACCCGACTGAGCCTCACCCAGTGAAAAACATCACGCGAAAAAAAAAAAAAACACTGTCAGAGGCCTGCAGCAGCCAACGGGCAAAATTAATATGCAAATGTATGCAAGAAATTAAAAAGCAGAATTACACAGGCAAATGAGGTAGCTACACTTGAATTGTTAGGATTATGAATAATTACTGCGAATTTCCTGCTCCTAATATAACTTGTTTTTTGATAAACAAAGACTTAATTATCGAGATGCGCTAGAGAATTTCCGCGGCACTCATTAATCTTGCAGAAAAAACAAGTCCCCGGTGGCCGACGGTAATGAAGAGAGCGTGCCCTGAATCGGCAGAAAGATCAGAGGCACCAGGGTGCCAGGGTAGCAGGAACCAAACGACAGTGCCACTGTCCCTCACGCGTACCCAAGAGTGTCATAACTTCTTCCGCTAACTATCAAAGGGACTTATTTATGCTGGCAACCAAGCCATAAGTCCAATTTTACGAGGCCTGGAGCACTTGAGGGATGATGTGTTGATGCGCTCTGGAAATGCCACTTTTGTCGGCTTCCCCCCGCTTGGTCCCTGCTGATAGCGGGCGGTAATGGACCTGAAGGTGGCTGGCAGAGGAAGGGAGGCTGGCACGCTGCAGTGCCAACCTATGGGGGGGCCGAGGGGGGGCAGGCACTTTGGGGACCTGTGCCATAGGTCCTGTGCTGAGCTGGAGTCCAGTGGTGACATTGGTAGGGGTGGTGGAGGAGGCTCTCCCGGCGGAGCGGAGCGTGGCGGAGATAAACAGGGGCGGGTGGTGCAGATGGCTCTAATGGGGCCTGGAGGTACTGTCTAATCTGGAGGGAAATCAGTAATCTTCCAACCTTTAAAACCGTCTTGAGACAGACAGGACTTCGGAGCGCCGCACCGCGCTACGACCGGAGATCATAAACAAAACAAAGCGTGGCTGAGGTACAGGGGGGGGGGGGATGTCAAGGGCACTTGCGCCATGACTGTCACCTGATTACCATCAGCGGCCCCAAATCCCACATGTGTAACGTGACCCCTGCCATAGGATGTGTGCAGAGAACCAACAGACAGGAAAAAAGAAAATCAACACTTACTCCCGTAAATGTTTGCGTGTAAAGTACAGTAAACATCAAGTAGAGTAAATATTAAATCCACTCATGCAGTTTAATTCAACTGGCCCAGGTGTTATACTGGTACACGAGTGAGTTACCATAGCAGAACAGTGTGTATTGTATCAATACAACTGTTTTATTAAGATATGATCCAGTTTTACCTGTACCATGATTTATGAGCACCACCTGTGCTCTGAAGCCATCCATTAAAAAATACTCCATATTGCCTTGACAATTACAGAAGCATCTGGATGGTTCACTAAATGCTATTTGTATGATTGAAATGATGCAACTAGTCATCCTGTCTGTGTGCAGGTTGATTTTGTTGTTCAGATCCACTCTTTCAGAGAGACACAAACAGACACGACCCATGCGAGATGATGCATTTGGTGTTGTGGTCAGTGGTCTGAGATATGAGTAAAGACAAATAAAGTGAATAAAGTGCATCACAGTTCGCTAATGTAGGCACCACTAAGGAAGGACGCTTTTCATTCTGCACAGAAACCAGGAACGCCAGCACAGCAAGAAACCTTGACAGGACCCTTGCGAGCTAATGACCATCATATGAGCCATGGTCCTAATTCAGGGTTTGGGGAGTCAAAATGGGTCCCTGTTGTTTTCTGTGTGGCCCTGCGCAAAATGTCATTTAAGTGGCTGCAAAGTGGCCACTGGAGGTCATGGTGCCTCCGACATTAATAGGCTACTAAGACCCAATTAAAAGCATGGTGACCCAGAGGACCGTGGCCCTCGCTCTCTCTCCATATGGGCCTCTTTGGGGCTTCATTATAGAGGATGCTTTAGACTGATCTCCAAGGACACCTTGGACATGGAGCGTATCCCTCCTCCACCGCCACCACGCGCTCACTCGCGCACAAACACACAATTACCACAGCAACAACCAAAACAACAGACGCAGGAGCAGGCCTCCTCTGTGAGGGGATGTACATGTATGTGATTAACCTGAGGGAGAGAATACAATCTCACGTAACATGTTAACTATGTTTGTCCTAGATACCGCCGCCGTTGCGCTCCAATCTAGCGTGACCTGGTCTGAACACCTCGCTAAGCTTTACACTTGATCTAAATGGGGAACGGCAAACACTGTCTTTTCTCCTTACATCAACGGCCATCAAAAAAAGAATTCCTACCATTCAAGTGATCGTGATTCTCATGAAATGATAAATACAGAAATGAGACCTCATAGACAAAAACAAATGTGCCATACCTACGATAATGATTTTAGAGTCTCACTGATTTTGAAGAAATATTTACTGTGGCAATATATATATAGTAACAGCACAGTGTGCACATGCTGGCTTGAATGCTTTATAATGCTTTATAATTTTTGACCAAGGAACAAGCTGCAAAGGGTTATGCTGTTTTAATTGGTGGCTGGAGCCCCACAGAGAAGGACAGATTTCCTAACACATGGTGTGGCTATGTATGAAATGGAATTTATAGCGTCTCAGTATGCGATAATGTGTTCCTCTAGACACTTAATCTAGGTAATATACTGCCAGTGTGCAGATGTGGCCACCCTTCTTGGTTTAATTCATTTATACATACTTACTGTCCCCCCAAAAAACAAAGCTTAATTTGAGCTTTTAATTTAGTTTCTTACCTTTAGAAACTATGGCACTATAACAGTGTGCGTGTGTGTGTTGCTTGACTGCTCAGCAAGGACATGAGGGATCACACACACACACACGCACACACACACACACACACACACACATCAGAGTGTGACTTAGCCCAGGGGCAGAGGGGAGTGGTTTTTATGGAATGGTTTGTGTGTATGATCAGAGTGACCTGTGAATAGACAAGGAGATTACAATGTGAGTGAGTGAGCGAGTGGAGTGAGCGAGTGGAGTGTGTGTGTGTGTGTGTATGTGTGTAAGAGCAGTAAGTTGGGAGGAAAAGGAACAGAAAGAGGAAAACAGAAAGTAGACTAAAAGGGCATAGAGATAAAGATAGAGAGTGCTTGTTTGTGTTTGTGTGAGAAAGCAAGTAAATTAGTGTGTGTGTGTGTGTGTGTGTGTGTGTGTGTGTGAGAGAGAGAAAGAGTGTGTGTTTGAGTGAGTGAGTGAGAGAGAGAGAGTGTGTGTGAGTGAGTGAGGGAGAGAGAGAGAGAGTGTGTGTGTGTGTGTTTGAGTGAGTGAGTGAGAGAGAGAGCGATCAGCTGGCCAGTTCTGCCATCGCCAGGGGTTTTCAAAGCCCAACAAAGCACCGCTGCTATAACAAACTTTTACCCTGAAAGCTCTTGACCTTTGAACCCTGTGGGGAGCATTTTGGTTGGTCGGGCTGTACCAACCCTGATGGCAATGCCAACACTGAATAAAACTAGCCATTGTCATAAAAGATTATTAGGAGTGCCTATCCACGTTTAGTCATTCAGTTGGCCCTAATTAATGTGTTGATCATTACTACAGGCCCTGTGAAAAATGCCCTCCTCACTTGCTGACTTCAGAAACCAAAACACTAATTTTTGTATTTCCAATACATTGGGCTGTAACAGTCAATGGGCAAGTTAATACATAGAAGAATGATCAATGTTTGTTGACTGGAAAAGAGACAAATGTAATGTCCTACCATCATTATAGATACTGTTGTGGATGGGGCACCAGACAATGACATGCAGTGTGAGGCTGACTACATTTTGTCTGGTTACTCCTGATCCATGTACCAGCCACCATAGAGGGTGCTTGGAATGGATTATATTTGAATGAGGTAGTAGTCAACATCATATCTGGTAACTGTATTCCCTGCCTTTTGTATACAAGTGATTAGCACTCTACTGGTATTGGTTACCCTCAGATGATCAGAGATGCAACATCTTTTAAAACTTCCTCTATCTGTGGTAAATGCATCTTGTCACCAGATACACCTCCCTCTTTGTGCCATTGTGTTGCTGCTAGGGGAGGCTAGTGCTGATTGGACCGTGTGGGGTGAGAGAGGCGGGGTCGGGGAGTCTCGCTGGCGTCCTCGGGGAGCGGAGCCTCGGGGGCAGACTCGGGGCGAGCCTCGGGTCAACACCGACATGCTATCAGCAGCCTGTGGAGAGTCGGGGCTGGAGAGCGCTCCGCCGGCCGACACTAAGAGCATGTCTGATTGCGAATTTATACTCTTATTAAAAGTTAACGCATCTCTTGATCGCTATTCCCCAGCCATCTTCAGCGAGCGCGTGAGCGAGAGAACATGCTCTCTCCCTCTCAAAGTAATAATAGATTAAAATGAAAATAAAAGTCGAACACACGACCTTGTAATCTGATGCTGTAATGACTCAACAATGGCAGATGTATCGGTCGTGTGGGCGCTCCCTAAACAAGACTGCAGTCTACAGTGTGCCATCATCATGACTGAGTCTTCGAGTCAAAATAAACACCATGTGATTGTGAGTCAGGACAGCTCTGACCCGGGCTGATTAGCCTTCTCTTGATCCTGCGTGACAAGAACATTAAATAATCAACTTCATTACACTATATAGCATGCTGTTTTGCAGCAGGGTCCGTGTCCTCTTCGCACTAAAACGGAAAGACATGCGAGTCACAAAGTGTTACGCGCAGGCCTGTGCGGTTTATAAATTTATGAGTAAACTCGTTACGGAGATAGACACACAGACAGGCCGACAAGGGCAAGCAGCCCTATTTCCATCCTCAAAGGGGAAGTACTACATGTATTTAACATAGCTACCCCAGTCTCATGCAGCTCTGTGTATGAATATCATATCATTTCAAATGCATATTGATTCTGCTAATTATTCCAAATATTTTATAGGACTGCAGAAGAAAAAAAAACACTCACAGTGTGTAATTAACTTTTTCCCCCTCACTCTCCTTGTACTCTCCCATTGCTAGCACTTGGTTTATGCCCTGGGTTATTGTGCTTGTACATGTGCATAAGTGAGTGTGATGTGTGTGTGTGTGTGTGTGTGTATGTGTGTGTGTGTGTGTTGTGCATGTTGTGGACCTGTGTCCTTTTCTCCCAGGAGACATCGCTGCACAAAGCCCTTAATGAAGTCCCACTGAAAGGGGGGAAAAACTGTCTTGTTTTTCCACGGACGCCTTTTGGGCCAAGAACTTAATTGGAGGCTGAGTATCCAATTAATGCTGAAAGATAGGGGGAAGCTCACATGGAGAGCATAAGGTGGCAAAACTAATGTTGTTTAGAGGCCTGCAGCACGGGGACGGGGGGTGTGATGTGGAGGGGTGGCGTGGGGTTGTTAAGGTAGAGGGATGCTCTGGGAACGTCTCAACGGGTCCATCGTTTAGCCAAGTAGCCAAGAGACGCTCGATACCTGGGGACATTGATCATTTAGACCTTCCCCTGTCTCTCTCTCTGTGTGCCTGGCTGTGTCCATCTGGTCTGGTGGATTAGGAACAACAGAAACAGTGGTGCAAACCAGGGGGCATTAGCCAGCACCCATCGCACACAAAGCTTGATGTCCTTTTGCAAGAGCAGCATCTAGGTCATAAACAAACGCAGAGAGCCGAAGACAGGCAGTAGTTTCTTCGGAGGGGAAATCTCATGAATGCCAGAGGGACAGAGAGTCCCTCAATCCCTTCTTCATTAAAACTAAATAAAAAAGCCAGGCCATTTATCTCTCTCTCTGTACTCCCCCCCCCCTTTCTAAAGCCATAAACACAAATAGGTTCACTTTCTTGCCTTTTCTGTCCCTGCGCTGTGGCATAGATCATCGTGAATAAAAGTCCGGCTCTGGTGGTTCTCGGGATTAAAGTGCGACGTTAAGAATTGTTAGATCAGTGAGGTCATCAGAGAGAATGCAGAGTGATGGGGTTTCTGGACCTGGGGACGCTAACTGACTTGTTAACTTCCCAGTGGAGAGGACGGGCTATATTTGGCGAACCGTATAGTGCTGCGCCTCACAGTTAAATATGACATTAGGCCACAGCAGCCCGGGAAGCTCTTACTGGTCCACAGACAAATTTCCCAGATGAAATAACAGCCACCTCTGCATATTGGGCTGTGGGCTTATTAAGTGAACAATGACTGAGAAGGTGGAGAGGCTGGGTGGCTTTAGGGTGGGAAAGGAGGGGAGGGGGGGTGGGGTGGGGTGATGTTGGGGTAGGGTGGGAGTGGACACCCTTCTAAAAGAAAAGCTTTTCAGCAACGTCCTCAAATAACAAGCAGGCAGTAGATCATTGTGTCTGTTATTAATTGGATTACAATTAGCCAGATTTAACCCTTATTAATGAAGGCTCAGCTAGGATGACACTCTCTGTGGCTTCCCGTCCACTCCAGTGCGCCACAGAAGCGTCTTTGGCTGGAAAGAGGAACCACGCAGGGGCTGACAGTGACAAATCATCGCTAAATTACAATAACGTGCAGCGAGGCTAGGCTAGGCGAGGCATGGGGAGGGGGAGTGTTGAGGAAAGCATCACAGGGATATTGCCAAAGTCCAGAGAAGTAAGAGCTTGAGTGTGGCGGGGAAACACTGGCTGTGTTTGCTGTGAACAGGTGAACTCCTAGGCCCATTAGTGTCAAGTAGCGTCGGGCAGCTATGCTATAAAGAATGCTATAGAACATACATCATAAAACACAGGGGGATCAATGGGGATCTAATGAGACAGTATTGTAGATTTCCTGAGGCTGTGACGGCCCTGCTTGTGGAGAGTTCTGAAAAATATACTGTGCGACAAATGACATGTTGGGAAATACAACCACGTAGAGTATATACTGGAAAATGACTCAAACAGGATATACTGGCATTCACACCAACAACATGCATGGGTTCATGGTATAACTGGCTCGATCTGTAGCGATATGACGCCTGCTGTTGCATGTTACCAAGGGGACAGTAACCAGGGTAGGGTCACACCACACACAAGAGCTGAGAGTAGATGGATACACTGACGAGCGTCTCCTTTAGAATAAGCAGACGTGGGTCTAATGGAATGGATCAAGCATAGATATGCACCAGATCAGGGCCGGGCCAAGAGAGACTGATCTGCTGCTGGGATACAAGAGCACTCCCAGTATTCTACACCCAAATGTCCTCTTCTCAAGGATTATCTTACAGTTAATTGTCAATACAGTGAGACAGTGCATGTCTATGGCACTGGGATTGCTTTGCAGTGCCACATACAGATCTTGGGTACACCTAAATGTACAGAGAAATGTGATGAACAAACTCAACTGAGCAAATTGAATTGTGTTGTCTGTATATTTTAACCCCATTCTACAGTGGGTATCCATCATCCTGAACCTGTCTTAAGGCCACACAACAACCTCCTTTTCACCTCGACCTCTTTGCATGCCGTGGCATGGCGGTGTGTAGATGAAGGTCACTATTTCACCGTCTTGACCATCTCGCATGTATGAATGTTATCACTGTTTTAGCTCCTCGTTCCCCCCCCCATCCCCATCTCCTTTCCCATAGACTTCCAGCTAAGTTCAGGATGTCCTCGTTTGAATGACACCCTATTATTTCCACAGAGAGAGGGCCTGGAGTCCTTTGGACCTGAACTTCAACTTGACCCCCGATGCCTGTATCAGATATCAAAACACACAGCCATCTGGCCTCTGTCCTGCCCCTCCGAGCACCCAGGAGCACAAGGTTAATATCATACGGTTAGGGAGCGGAATAGAGACTGCAATTATCTTCAATTCCAGGACAGAAAATCCTATTATTTGATCCCCGGTTTGACAGATGGAGGGGCAGCCACATCCTCTCCCTTTCCAGAGGAAGCCAATCTGGTGACTGGAGCCGGGGGAAGGAGGAGGGTAACAGAATGGTGGGAGAGGGCAGAGGGGCCGCAAAGGTTGGGTATCCCTTTTTTTATTTATTTTTTTTAGGGGTGGGGGGTTTTGTAGGTGGGGAGTGGCAGCCTATGAAACCTGATCCTGGGCCTGGTGGCTAATTCTGCTCCCCGTAGCCAGCCTCTGCACTGCACAAAGGGATCCGCAGAGCCGTTTGAGGAGCAGGCTGCCGTGAGGGGAACCGACAGATGACGACGTCCTGAGAAAATGCTCTCGGGGCACTAATGGCTTAAAAATGGCATTGCTTAGATTTACATCAGCACTCTTGGTTATTGTGATCCAAGCGTCCTTTTTTTTGTTTCTTCCAACATATGCCGTTAATTTTTAACTCAAAATTAATGCAATAAATATTTCCTCAAATAAAGACCAAGGAACACATCAGCCTGCTTTGTTATTGCAATCCAAGTGTCCTTTATGTGTCTCTCATAACACAAAATATTCATTTTCAACTCAAAATATGCCATAAATATTTCCTCAAATTAAGACTGAGGCACACTAAAGAAGACTCATTCTTTTCCCTTGTCTCCATTTTGTGTGAATATTTCGGGGGCAACTACAACTCTTCTCAAGCACACAGAGATTAGATATCAGTATTTCCAGAGGCTCTATTAATGCATCTTTTTTTCCTCTGAGACAGACCGCTCAGACTACACTCACAAAACTGAATTTTTATGTCCTATCACACCCCCGAGAGCTGATTTACAGACCAGCAAAAGCTTATTTAATTACAGTCTATCACCCACATCAAATGTGTATCAGAGCTTAAAAAGAATGAGGGACAAATCTAGTGCTTGTACCAAGGGGTAGCAATAGCATGTATGATGTTAATAAGGTCAAAGAGATATTGTAAGGCTCTTCAATAACCACAATCCATTAGATACAATTACCAAAGCTGTAAATGCAAGGCTTCAAAGGGAATGAAGGAAAAGAACTGTTAAGTTAAACATCACACTGGGTGCCGTTGTTTTTTTTTTACCACTGGACTGAGTGCCATTGTGGAGGCCTTTTACAGCCTGAGCAAACGAAAGGTTTGAAAACAGTCCAACGGAGAGAGACAGAGGCACTCAAACAGAAGAGCGGGGGGCTCAAGGGGAGGCTCTGCCTGCCTGTCCCCCAAGACCCTCTCCTGGCTGACCACAGTCATGTAGCAGCCGACCAGAAGCCCACCACAACACTGTTCTGCGGGCCTCATGCGGGACATTGCCTTGGGCTTGCTGTTGGCCTCTGTGTTCAGTGAACGAGCACAACTCCCCACTGATCCGCTGCCCCGAGCAACGGCAGCCCCGCCGCTGGTCTAACGGACCAGCCCTGCAGGGGAGCGTGCCGGCCAGACCCTGTCCTGGCTTTTAGGCAGTCAGAGCCAAAAAACAAACTTGCCCCTGTCGCTGGGGACACACAGGACTGGAAGTGGAAGTTGCTCCAAGATGACAGAGCAGGAGAAAATGACTCGGGAATAGCTGGTTAATCTCGCCCAGAGAGGCCAGACAGTAAACGCCATCACTGCACCATTAAAGGCACTCCATCAAGACCGTAATGGGTGCCCCGTTAATAAAAATGTTACGTGCTATCTTGTAAATCGGCTGATAAATCTCTCTCCGTGTTTGTTTTGTCTTAATGGTGCACCCACCATGAAGTCCATTAGACAGTGTGACCTAATTTAGGACTCGTCGCACATTGCGCATCTGAGCCGAGCGTTTAGCAGGCAGCGTGGGTTTGATACTGCGTAAAAAAGACAATGACGGAGAGGTAACGGGGCTTGACACAAGTTTGAACATCCTCTTTAGGACTCCCGCCCCGGCTCCCCCACTTCAACGTTCATTAGAATACCCACGGACGCTTCAGCGCAGATCTGTGAGCGCGCGCACACGATACATGTCCATGTCACATTAATTAAGACAGCCGCCTGTTCCACTGCCTCCGTGGTGTCGTCAACAGTTATGCCGGCCATGTTTGGCACTCCTCACTTGTCCGAGAAACGGAGAGGGTTATTGGGGGAGGTGGAGGGGGAGGGGGTTCATATGCAATGAGGAGACATGGCTGAGAAGAGTGTAGGGGTGGAGTAAGATGGGCTGGGGTCCAGGGGGCTGGGGGAGAGATGTTCGCTACAGAGAGCTGGGAGTACCAGAGCTCGTCTCCCACTGATGAACATGTCTTTTTGATGACCACTAAGCCCACTCGCCGCTCCTGCCAAGGCTAAATCGAATTAAAGCCCTTCAATTTGGCCCGCGGACACAGTTTTGGCACTTTCGTCTTGGAGAAGCCTCCAGCCCGGAGGACATGAGAGGCATTAGAGAGGCTGCCTTCCTTAGCCATTCCTCAAGTTCCTCTCTCTCTCACACACACACACTTGTAAGGCCAGTGATACAGGCAGTGTCCCCGAAGAAAAAGAAAAATCCCTGCTTATTATTTTGCCGTGCCTTTCTTTTTTTTCACTCCACTGTTTCACCTCCCCCCCCCCCCCAAAAAAGAAATTAAACGCGAAGCTACATTTTATCATGTCTGATATCGCCTTTGAAAATTGCAGGTAGTGGAGTGTTTAACATTCTCTTGTCAAGCACACCCCTGCTGAGACCATAAATGCCTGTCCAGTTTTTCTCTCAGCGGCAGTGGCAGATTAGAAACAGCGGGAGGACGGTGTAGTGTGAATACAATACCGATAAGAACGTGTGTCCTAGCCTCTCTGCTACGCCTCGGCTCCACCAGTGGGAGAACCTGCTGTTTTCTAATATTTACACACAACTAGAATCGCAAATGTACCATAACTGCATTGAAAGAGCCCTCTTATTCTCCCTCCCTCCCAAAAAAAAAAAGTCTTAGTATTCTTTTGTTTGTAAGGGTGTGTGTGTGTGTATGTGTGCATGCGAATGTTGCACGTAGGTGAATGGTTGGGGATGGGCAAAAAGTATTGCAGAAATAAATAAGAACGAAATAAGAGTGAAATTCATTTTGTGCCGTCACCCACACCCACAAAAAAGCGAGGGAAAAACAAAAGGACATAAAAATCTGTGTGGATGCTAGATCAAAAATGTTAACAATAAAAGGCATAGAAAAAAAGGGGAAAAAAAGACAGTTCAAAGAAAAAGACTTACATTTTAGACTGTCACTGACAGAACTAAACCATGTTTGATGAAGAATTGTAATTCACATATTTCAGGCACTACAAAGCAAGCATGAATCGTTCTGACGCATCTAACTGTTCTGCAGACCCGTACAAAAGTGGCCTAAGTTCTCTTAAACGAGAGTTTTGTTTGCCTATAGTTTGTTATTCACTTTGAACAACTACTTACTACCAATGAAGAGAGACACCTGGACAAAACAAACAATGTAAAACAAAGCCACCACGGGCAGGCAAGCAAGACTTAAAAAAAAGAAAGAAAAAAAATCCATCTAAGCGTGTGTCTGCACATGCACTCACAGACTAGGAAAACAAAGACACCTGTTCACCTTTCCCTGAGGATGATATTAACTTTTCTGCACCGCCTAACTCATTATCTGACCACATTTGCTTCTCCACGCCTCAAAACCAGTCTTGTATTCTGCACGGCAGAAACAAAACCAGCAACCGTCAGTCAATAAAAACAAAAACTCGGTACTACCATCAAATTTAATACAAGCAAATTTGACATCCGTATTCTAAAAGGTTCACGGGGGTGGGAGACCAACGCTTCAGACACCACCGGGAGACATTTAGAGTTCGGCATGGAGTCCACAGCCCAAAGCCCTGCAGCAGGAGTGAAACTCGGAGCGAGGGACTGGATATAAACGCCAGTCAATCAATGGCCACAACTGGGCACAACAAAATTGTGTATCTCTTCCACAGCTCAGGCTGTGGGGGGAACAGGTGGTAATGTTGTGTTTAAGTGTTGTTGTCCCTCCCCAGCTCTCCCCACCCCCCCCTTCTCGGTGCTATCATTATGTGCTACTGCCCCCTGCTGAGGAGCCATGGCTGTGCGCCCCCAAGGTCAGAGACGAGGAAGGGGAGGAAAGCACACAGGGGTGCACTTTAGTGCACGCCACCCTGCCGATCAATTCCAGCGCCACCACCAGGGCTCCCGCGGCTCGGGCACCGAAAAACAAACATTAGGAGAAACATCTTCCTCTGTGTGCGCTCCTGTAACGGGAAGGTAGGGCATCTAAGGAGAGCTAACAAGGCAATGAGCACAGCACCACTGAAGTGGCACTGGGCAATGCCAGGGTGAAGGGAGGGAGCGAGGGAGCAGGGGAAAGATTTCCATGGCAAGGGCTTTTTCTTGATCTTTTTCCTAAAAAAATGTGGACACCCAAAAATAGAGGGCAGTTTGCCAGTCACTTAGAATATATGTAACACATGCACTGGGCTGGCTTGACCCAGAGTACAAGAAAGCCATGCTTTTTGCAAGTGGAGAAACTAGACAAATCTCTTTAATTTGCAATGGTTTGGCGAATCATGTCAGTTAATTTTGCCGTCCTACACATCAGTTTAAATTACTTTTCCCCCTTCGGACAAAGTCTGGCAGAGCGCGGAGAAATGTGGCACGACCCGTCAGCCTCAGTTGAAGGCAGAGTCAGACGCAGAGGGCAGATAATAAACCCTGATGAGTCCGATCCAAATCACCCCTCCAATGTCACATGAAAAATGCTCTGCCATTTTTGCAAAACAAGCAGACACCAACGTATATTTATTATTCTTGTTGACTGCTCAGAACACAATCAGTTTTGCGTTTTAATTGACATTATTGCAAGAGATGGGTACCAGCCCCTGGGGCTAGTTTTGGTTCATGTATATGTATTCTCCACCTCGTCATTGCCCTCCTTTGATCTTTGAATGACATTTCAGATCAGGGATGATAACAGTGCCTCAATGGCAGGAGCGCTGCACTGCACTGCAAGACTGCCGGAGAGAAACATAAGGTGAGAAGATATAAATTCCTTCAGTGGCTAAATATACTTAAAAAATGATAATAAAAAAAAATAATAATAACCTGACAAAAGTTACCGGGTGAAACGGCTACGTGTAACTTTTAATGAAGACTCCTAGATGTGCCGAGCAAGAGAACATCGCCTCGAACTTGGGACACCGATTCAAAACAGCAAGTGACATGGAAAAGCCCCGACCCAAGCGTTCCACTTCCGTCGACTCCGTGATCAAATGGCGGAGAAGCAAGAGAGGTGCAGCGAGCGATCCAGTGCCCCGCGTCCCTGATGTGCTCTCACGCTCATTTCCACGGCGCCGCCTCGTGACGCCTTTGCCCGCCTCGGCACAGGTATCAAAGCCCCGGCTCACCGCGCCCAGAGACGCCGCAACAGCAGCCTGGCGACAGCTTTCATGGCAGCAAGAAGAAGAGAAGAGAAGAGAAGAGAAGAGAAGGAGGTGGTAGCGGAGGAGTCGGGAGTACTCATGGAGAGCTCCTTTGGGGATTTCCTTATCGGGGGCAGAACAGTCCCCCCAGAGCTCATCCTCATCCTCTGATTATTCAAAGCATTACAAAGGGAATGAAAATAACTCCTTACTCTCAGCACAGCTTTCTTTTTTTTTTTTCTCCCCAAAGTATTTATTATTTTACAATGACAGCGATAGAAACAATACTCAGTTTTTAAGAAACTAAAAAAATATACAACATTGAACACAAATAATCCGTCGACAAGAAGAGTAAGACACAGTGGGCGACTAGCATCAGGTAACAGTGGTTACGAAGTTAAGGGGCCTTCTTGGCTCGGCCTCGTGGCTTCTTGACCTCAGGCATTGGAGAAGTTTGTGATGCTGTGTCCACCAACCGCTTTTTGGGACTTGCGGTTTTCTTCACTCTATTGGTCGCTGTAGGAAAAGTGAAGGGGACACTCAGACCGACATATAATTTATAAAATATATGCAGAGATACATTTTCAGAGTTTAAAGTGTGGAAATTCTCATTAAAACTGTGTGTGTGTGTGTGGGGGGGGGGGGGTCATTCTTGAAAGGCTAGACTTGTTCCCACACAAGGTATTTTACACAAAGCAGTCACTGACTACCACTAGGCAAGTGGCAAAGGACCAAAACGGCTCTTCTGGATCATTTGCCCTAAACACACACAGGCTTTTCTCTCAACTGAGTAATGAATCGTGAACATGGTCAGGGCTTACCTTTCTTTGGCGGGGCACGCCTCTTTTTCACTGGGCTGCCGTCAGGCTCGTCACTAGCCGCTGCCTTCTTTCTCTTAGTAGTCTTTGAGATGAAGAAGAAGAAGAAATTAAGTGATGGAACAGAGTGCACAGAGCACCCGGTTAAGTCATTTGCATAGAACAACCTCAGTGGGAATTCAAATTAAATATTGAAAATGACCTTTAGTCACCACTGATAAGATAAATATTCAATCCAACTTTTTCATATGAGCATTAAGATCCACAAACTATGACTGTCCCTTTATGTACTGTAAAGGTATTAAAGAAAAACATTCAAAAAATTTCAATTACATGCATGCATTTGTGAAACCCATTGACAAAACACCCAGACTTTCAAGGTCATGAATAAAACTCCTCTGAGCCAGAGTAGCAAGTTCACATGTGACAATGTAACATTTTGATTTCACTTACCAGTAATGAATACTTTGAAGCAAATTCATCTCTGCATGTTCATACCCATTAAAACCCTTTTTATTTCTGGCAAATCAAAAGCGGCCTGTAGAACGCGCAGGGTTTTGAAATCACGTCGACTGAACGGAGGTTACGAAAAAGATGCACTTAACGACAGCAATCAAACTCTCCCTCTCCGACGCTCCGTCTGCACAAGAAAGGCTCGTCCCCTCTCGGACCTGAACTATCATCCTTAGCGTTTTATTTTTTTCCTCCTCCTCTTTTCTTTCTTTTTCCCTCCCTTCCCCCCCTCCTCACATTTCCCATCCATTTTGCCAATTGCTGCCTCATGATTACCATCTAGACCCCGCTGAGCCGAACAGATTGGCTCGATAATTACATACAATAACGGCAGTGGGCAGGTAACCCTCGGCTGGCACGGGTGAGCTCCCCGGTGGCTCCCTCCATATGCAAACGGCATTGTGGGAAGTGTCGAGACCGTCCCCATCCCTCTGCCGCTGTGGCTCGTTGATTGCCGGGCCGAAGCGGACTCCCGAGGTTACGGTGTCAGCAAATTTGTGATACATTAGGCAGGAATAAACACAGGCACTCAAAACCTGTCTGCTGAGGGGACGGAGGGATGTTCTGTTCTGAGGGGAAGGGGGGGCTGTACATTTTAAAGCTCTAAAGAAAAGATGGAGACCTTGTCAGTTTGGTTGCCAAGGTTATGGTGGTGGATGCCAGGGGTCTTGCCAATGTCTTTCTCTCTTGTGAAAAAGTAAGGATGGACAGAAGGATGTTTGGCTGTCCTTGATAACACCATTTCACTATTCAAATACTATAAAGAGCATATCCTTTTACACATAAATAGCCTTCAGAATCAATACAAAAGAAAAAAAATAAACCCACAATAAACTTCACAAAGTAATCAAGCCTTGTCAATATTTTTGGGCATTTACTGTGAAAGGTAGAATGGGTAGAACAAACATCTCCACAGTTTCAAAGCTAAAAATCAAACAAAAAAATTAAGTACTGTTTTTTTGTACAGGTGCATATGCTTTGGTTGTGTGTGTGTGTGTGTGTGTGTGTTGTGTGTTGGCCGGGGTGGTAAATAAGTGATGGTCAAAGCGCATCTGTTAAAAGCATCATGCTTTAATCGTATTTGAAAATCAATGCACTTGGCAACGTTTCCCACTAACCCAGGTAATTAGCCATGGATCGTGAGCTGGCATTTTTAAATCTGAATCGCTTTCAACAGGTAAACAAATTATCTTAGGTTGAAATGGGCTCCTTTTGAAAAGAGACACTTGAAAAGGGGATTGCTTGGCTGTTTGGAACGTGACAAGTTTTAAACTGCGAAGAAGAAGAAACTGCCACTGTGAAGACAACTACTTTGAACATGAGTGACAGGAGAGCACTTAAACGTGTTCTGACCTTAGCTTTTGGAGAGCTGACACCATTGGTAGTCATGGAGAAGTCCAGCTTGTTGTCCGCAGATGCACCGAGGGATGTCAGAGCGGACTGTAGAATGGTCCGCAGCTTCTGGTATGGTGGCTTATCACTGTATCCCAGCGTCTTGACCTCCTCCATGTACTTCACCATTTCCTCTAGTATTTCGAGTAGAAAAATCAGAAAACTGAGATTGTGCTACACGAACATTCATTTATAATTAGACTTCTGGTAGGAAGAGGAATGATGTATTTGTAAAGCAAAGCTTCTGCTGAGAGTTCATAGAACCAATGTGAAAATTACCATTTCTATTTCACACTTGTACACACACACACACACACACACACACACACGAAAGACACATCCAAAGGACGTTTTAAAACACTGAGAGGAAGTCCCAGTAAGAACACTAAGCGAAGACTGGGCTGACACCTCGACCTTCAGGCTATATTTAAAGGAACAACTCAAACACACACACACACCAACACACTGTCCCCCCCCCCAATCAACCTTCACTCCTCATCTAGCGCTGTTCTCAAACTTTTGTTTACCGTCGCAGTGCTAAAATAGTCACACTAAACAGAATTAGCTATGAAGCCTGTGAAAAACAGTGCCACCTCTCATCCCTGTCCTTGTTGTGATGCAGCGTGTGCGTGTGTGTGTGCGTGTGTGTGTGTGCGACAACAGCCCGGGGAGAAATCTCTCCTTCTGTTGCGTTGTTGTCACAGAGCTTAAGAGGTGTCACCACATCAGCTGGCGAGTAAAGGACTCCTCTGACGTCTTTGATATTAAAAGACAGGGGGAGAGTGCGGTGCACGGCGAGGCTCGACGCGGGCGAGGAAGAGGAGATGCGGGCGACATGCCACGCTAGGGAAGAAACGGCAGCTCGGGGGTCTGGGACACACGCGAGCGCTGAACTCACTGGCAACCTTTCCGGTGACAGGGAGGATCTTCAGGAAGTTCAAAAGATGGAATCTGATTTATTTTCCTGTCTTTTATCCCCTTCGTTCACTTCCCAGCCTACCAGAGAGTACAAACAGCCACAATGAGCAAGTGGCTACATCTGGGCCTTGGCTTTCAAGAAGGAAACAACTTCAGACTTTCTAACCAAAACTACACCCTTACAGGTCCATCTATGCTCCTGTAAACCCCACCTTACTCATCAGTCCCTCCCAATGAAAGTTAAATCTATCTTTATTTCTATGCTCCAGTAAACCACACTTTACTCATAATACTCATCAGTCCCTCCCAATGAAAGTTAAATCTATCTTTATTTGCATGCTCCTGTAAACCCCCCCTTACTCATCAGTCCCTCCCAATGAAAGTTAAATCTATCTTTATTTCTATGCTCCAGTAAACCACACTTTACTCATAATACTCATCAGTACCTCCCAATGAAAGTTAAATCTATCTGTATTTCTTTGTCCACAGCTGGAAACAAATGAAGGGTATCTCCAACAACCCATTGAGTTCCTCATTTTCTCCTTGAAAATACAAATGCACTGTGGCCATGTGCGAGAGAAAAAAGGCCCCGCTCCCCTTTACAAAACTTCAGCTGCGCGGGGCATGTGAACCAGCTCTCATTATGACTGACATCAACGGGGGCCGAGCCACGTTACGAGTCGAAACAGAAGATCTCGCTCTTGTTTGTGCCTCGGCACCACAAAGTACTTCAATTCAATTACGGCTTGTGCATTAACAAAGGCGGCCGTGGTACTCGGAGCAAAAGCACAGGTGCTCTCAAGGACTCCAGGGTACCGCTGGAGGGAGAGGAGGGCGACATATTTGCTGCGCTGTCCAACAACAACATGCTAGCTTCATTAAGGCTGAAATTGCATTTTAATTGGCCAGAATGGACAGCTTTTCATTAAGACTCCACCAGAGTGCCTGTGATGTAAATATGGGTGTTAGTCTACATACAGAACATTTAAAGGGTGAGCGTGCAACTGTGCACACAAAGCAGTGTGTAGACAGTCAGTCATAAAAGCCTGCCAAAACTGTCTCGGCAATTCCAGTGAAATCATTTCCGTCATGTTTGTTAATAAGTCCTTAAAAACTTTCTTCAATGCCATTACTTACGAGTTCACGAGTTTGGCTGAAAAGCAAACAGCAATGCTAAAGCCAGGCAAGGGAACTCAGGAAGATTTAGCAGCTTCACCATTCTCTGAGATGCAATATATTATCACTGCACTCAGTCTCTGAGCCAGCGAGTATGTTTACAGTGTATTAGGTGCGGCTCGGTTGGATCCCATAGTTTCGGGGGTTAAACAATATCTTGTCTTACCTGGCTCAGGCTCTGACGGGAAGCACTTCTTCATGAACTCCCCAATATTGTCTCTGCACCTGAAATAAATGAGATATCCCATATCCTTCCTGAATTCAATCTGCACAGTAAAAGCCCCAAAGATGCATTTATCCATCGTTTCAATTTTCAACCTTTTGATTGTACGTCACTGAAGTTGGTGACTTTCTGTCACAAGCAAACTTGACAGAGAGAGGCTGGCAAATTGTTTAATTGGATATACTGTACACATCCAAGCTCTTATCACCTCATCTCTTATCACTTCTAAACTGATAAGCAAGTGAGTACTTTTCATCAATGTGGCCTCGCTGTTGGGGCAGAGGCAGACAAAGTCATAATTGAATTGTTCCACAAACAAACACCATATCATGAAGACAGCTAGAGAAGGAATAAAAACTCAGGGATGATGCAAAGCGTTGGGAGGCCCTGAGGAGAACGACACTCCGGTGTGAAAGAGGAGTTGGGAGGCAAAGTGCTAGGGAGGACAAATACTCTTGTGTGACACAAGACTGAAGGCTCTGTAGTGGACAGGCAAGGTAGTCCTGTGTGACAGAGGAATTGAGACGGGACATACTTGACTTTCGAGTCCCTGACGTAGTCGGCGTCCTGCAGCTTATCCTCCCAAGGCAGTCGTCCGCACAGCCACTGCACCATGCAGTAGCCCAAGATCTCCAGGTCCCCTCTTCTGGCGGGAGCTAGTGAAACACACATACACACACACGTTATGATTTAGAGTTACTACGTAGAAATGGTCTCTGACTTCCAACACCAGACTTAATATATATCATACAGTGATATAAAGACAAGTGTTACCTTATTCAGACATAGGGCTGAGGCGAAACATTAGCATGATCCGTTTTTTTTTCTTCATATCAGCTAAAATCCATAATTGTTGATAATCTTTAAGGGTCTATTTTAATGGTGCAGTCCGCGATTCTAATACATCTTTTGCAAAAAATTTGCAAATTGCTCCTGACAATCCTCTAGCTGTCAGTTTAATGTGTGCGCTAAAAAGTCTATTTGTTTGTACAGACCTGGCTCGGAGCCATAAACAAGTCCAGCCAATCTGCACACTGCCTCAGGAGCACAGAATGAAGGGGTGTGATTTAATTGGCTGTTGAGCCTTAATATCAACAATCTTTCGCCAAAATCACAGACTGCACCTTTAAGACTAAATATATTTGCAGATAAAGAGCGAAAGGAAAAGGTAGAATTGAGCCACTTCACTATGCAAAGAGACACGTGTGGATGGATGTTTTATCATATGGCCTTGCAACAGAGCCCACTGCAGATTGGGGGCTGTTTCTTGAGATTTAGCAGAGGCAGGACATGACTGACAACAAGTTGCATGCTCCAGTAGGTGGAAAAGATTATTATCAGAGAGACGACATTGGGTTTTAAGCATTCTGCATCACACTCCAAAAACAGATGTTACCACATTACTGGCACACACACACACACACACACACACACACACAAGCACAGAAAGAACATACACATGACACACAGATGCGGTGTGTTTCAGTAATTCATTTCTAACTGTCCCACCCAGGACCATATCTTAGACTTGGGTGGTAACAGTAAGAGTTGTAACCGAGTTTGACATTTCTGAATCAATCCAACACCTTCAGATGGTGACACTCTCAGAGTAAATAAATAAAATTAAAATAAAAACAACCATCAGCTGCTTTTGTCATTCTCTGGGCAGGTTTTAGAGGGGAAGGTAGACATGTCTATAATGGTTTTCTTCACTATTCAAATAAGAAAGTTTCGTGTGAAAAGCACCTAACTCGTGTCTGACCATGCATACTAATACACTTCATGTTAAAGTCGACAGACCGCTAACTGGTACACTGTTATCAACATGCATACATATGTGAAATCTTACCACCTTACCCTCAAAGTAAGGACCAGTGTGTCCACATATTACTTTCCCAGAAGATAAGCTATGGAATATTTTTAGGGTTTTTTGTCAAACAAGCTGAGTTTGTGATATCAGTTTCACTAGTAATCAGTTATTAGTATAGTGAAACTAGACTATATCTTCTACACTCTCGGGTGCAACTCTGATATGAAAAATTCCAACGAAAACAAACATTAAATAACACGCTCTCCCAAAACGAAAGTTTGCTGTTAAGTCAACTTACACACTCCTTTGTGGGCGTCGATACTGGTGAACTCGATGGTTCCATCGTGGCATCGCTTTGGATCTTCTTTATAGTCCTTTGGCTTACCTTCAGGTGCGTACCGGTATGCCAGCCCATAGTCCACCAAAAACACCTGAAACATCCCCAACAGACGTCACAAACAGAGAATGTCCCACATGATGCCACCTAAGGACAATGCAGGAGGCATTGTAACAGAACATTCTTTGCCAATAAGGTTCCCACACATTTTCAAAACATTTCCATGACTTTTCAAAGACTTTTAAAGAATTTTCCATGACCCTTCACAACCTAAAAGTACAGAAAAATGCGTACTTTACAGCACAGATTAATTATTGAATGACAATTAAACAACAACCTTTTCCAATACTTTTCTATAAGGCTAGCTAGACTATATCAATTCAAGTGCAAACCATCACACAGCATACATTCACACAACAAAACATTACAATAACATAATTAATTTAATTAGACCTACAAACAACAAAATCAAATTTCATGACTTCCAAAACTTCCAAAATGAATTTACTAAATGTAATGACTTTTCCTGGCCTGGAAAAGGGAATAAAAAAATTCCACGACTTTTCCAGGATTTCCGTGACCGTGGGAACACTGTGTTAATGCGTTGGCATACACAACGAACATCAGACTGTTTTGGAGTGTCTGTAGGTGAGTAAATCAGTAATGAGTAAACCAGTTATTTTACCGTAATGAAAATAGTGTCAAAGAGCAACCAGTAAACCTGCAAATCCCATGAGACCCCTCGTGAAATTGTGATTTAAAAATAGCACAGTTTAATAATACACCACTGATACATTATTAATTTCCTAAATTAAATATTTGCCCCTGCCCCCAACCTCAGCTCGTTTGCCTGAGACAGCTATTTGCACCCATCTAATCTTCCCCCAGCTCAGGAGCAGGGCATAAAAGGATTAACATTTCACTTAATAATAATTAAAAAAAGAAAATGAAAGAAAATAATAACAACACAAACACATAGTATGGTGTGAATATGGTCAGTGTTAATAAAAAACAAGTGTGTGTGTGTGTTATATGCTGTGTGTTTGTGTGTGTGGGGGTGTGTTATATGTTGTGTTTGATTGTGTGTGTGTGTTTGTGTGTGTATGTGCGTGTGTGTGTGTGTGTGTGTGTGTATCCATAACACACTAACACAAACACGCAAATGTGGTGTAAATAAGGTCAGTGTTAATAAAAAAACAAGTGTGTGTGTTATATGCTGTGTGTTTGTGTGTGTGGGGATGTGTTGTATGATGTGTGTGTGTGTGTTTGTGTGTATGTGTGTTCATCCATAACACACTAACACAAACACGCAAATGTGGTGTAAATAAGGTCAGTGTTTCCTGCAGTCCTGTGTAATAAACAGACACACACCTGATTGGGGTCTGTGTGGCTCAGTAGCAGGTTGGAGGCCTTGATGTCGGCGTGCACATACTCGTGCTCATGAATGTACTCCAGAACATCCAACTGCACAGTGAACAGAGCAGTGACACAGTTAGGCTTTTCTTATTTCTCATAATGACACTTTAGTATACCAAACACACTGTGATCAGGGAACACCTCATAAATCTGGCTCATAGTCAAAGGTACAAAAAAAAACTTAAAAGTGTTAGGTATTGATATACATTTTTCTGTTTTCTGGGTGGGTGGGGGTGGTGGTGAGGGGAGTTGCATCTTCCTATGTCGATGCACACCAAAGGCACACATCTCTAAACACTTGAATAATTTATCACAGACGTGCTCTTAAATGCCGTGTGGACTTTCTGGGGTTACCATTAAAAAAAAAAGAAGAAGCATTTGCTGCATAACACACTTTAAAGTTTCGATCAGCTGTACAGAAGCAATGACTCGCACACTCACAAGATGCAGGCCCAGCTGCAGAACCACCTTGCGTGGAAACTTCTTGCCGTTCTCTTCAAATTTCTTCTGCAGGTCCGTTCCAAATCTGTCCATGACCATGAATCTGTAACTGAAGTCGGAGGTCGCTCCAGTCAGATCAATATTGTACTATGTGGGCAGAAAAAGCTGTTTACATGGTGGGCAGTGCAGGGGTGAAAAGGATGACAAAGATGTGAACCCCCTAGGGGGGATACAGGTGCGATGGGCCACTGCGCCTGCTTTATGGGCCAGTCGTTAGGCTTTTTGTTTTTATTAATTAACAGTAATAAATTATGTCCACCCCAAGGTGAGTCAGCCCACCTGGAAAATGGCCGTTATGCCAGCCCACCTCTGCAACAAGGTAATGTGTTATGCCTACTCGCAGATGAGTAACAAATGTTTATTTTTTGCATATCTACACCATTCACATGGATGACCTATTTTGAGGTACAAATTGACAAAGTTTGCACCCCTGCAAATGAATTCCTACAGCAAGTTACCCTTTTCCGCCTCTATTATGAAGCCCAGATCCCCAGTATCTTGGAACTCCTAGATGCTTCTGCTTGTGTGACTTCATCCAGGACTGAACTTCAAAACAAAGCAAGATGGCAGCACAGTAAATATATAGCGAGGCAGTCCAACAAGACAACAATCTACACAAAAGGGAGAAGAGTAACGTAAATGTAAAAACTTTATCATAGCTATATGCAAAGCAATAAACAATACGTCAGCATATAAAGACAGTGAATTATTCCCAACACACATCTATAAACTTATTGGTGCTCAAAGTAATAAGAATATGATCCCTTGGGGAGAAGGACGTGACGGCCGGAAGATAATCTGCAAGTGAGACAAATATTTACCAACACCGTGATATTCCGATGAATAAACCATGAGCATGGATAAGTAATATAACAGTTAATTGTCATGGGATGTTGACATTTGGATTGTTATTAAATAAAACGCAAAGCTATGGCCTTGGGGCAACCGCAAAAGCCACAAAAGGCATCTCCACTTCCACACGACCCAACGTGCTCACTTCATTTAATTAAGGAAGTTTCCGTCTCTGCTTCGTTGAGATGCACAGAGCAATGTAAACAGGGACGTGGGGGAGTTACGTGGGGAGATATAGCGAGCTTACTTAGATCAGGCCTGGCTGCCCTCTGGTAAAACTTCAGCTCACAGAAGAGAGGACCATTTTCACTTGGCTCCTGCAAAGTAATTATAGTGTCGTTGGCACAATAGATTAACGCACATTCAACAACAAGCAACACGGAAGTGTCATTTCAGATGCATTATGGATTACATCATTACATTACACATAACTGTGCTCTGTGTTTAAAAAAATAATTTACACTACTGGTAAACAAAACTTGCTTTAAGAAATGATTGAAATGCCAATATAATAGCTTCCTTTTGGATGATTGTTTACCAAACAAATCACTGAAACACTGTTTACCAAACAAATAATTATTTTCTTCATTAAAGCACTCAAGTAAAGGTACATAATACCGGTATGTTACAATGACACAGTATACGACAGAAGTGTGTATACCGCTGTGCAATATCAAATGTCAAATGATTCAAATTTGTATCACCTCTAAATATTTGCATTATTTCTAAGTTGACAGATAGAGCACTTCTTCAATGGAAATTGGAGTTTCTGTGACAGCTCAGACAGTGTAAAGCACCCTGCATAACGTCAACCTCTATTGACGACGTCCAAGAAAAAAAACCTTGCTTGCTCTTCGTCCTAAACTGACAAGATTAAACTTTGCTAAAGAACATGAAAAGAAGCCTGATAAATATTGGAAGCACATTCTTTGGTCAGATAAAACCAAGATAAATTTGTTTCGGCTCAGATGCGGGTCCAGCATGTCTGGTGTGAACCTGGCCAGGACTACAGCGGTGAATGCATAGTCCTGACAGTGAAGCACGGAGGTGGGAGTGTGATATGGCTGCATGAGTGCAAAAGGTGTTGGGGAGATGACATTTACAGATGGCACCATGAAACTGGCTGACAAGATGACTCCCAGACTCCAGAAGCTTGGCAGAAGAGGAAGATTCCAGCATGATAATGATCCAACGCACACTGCCAAAATCACGCAACAGTTTGTAAAGAAAAAAAAGAAGTGAAGACTATGACCAGGCCAAGTATGCCGTCTGAATCCAACAGAACACCTTTGGAGTATTTTAAAGATTAAGGTAGAGCAACACACCACCACCAGAAAAGAACAGCTGAAAATAACTGTCTCTCATAAATGGCAGAACATCTCAGAAATGTGTGCAACACTTGTATCCTCCATGCTGAGGAAGAAAAAATAAAGGTGGACATACGAAGTATTGAAAATATATATATATATATTAATCTCAGTAATGAAAGGTGTACTGACTTATGTTGTATTGAGTTCCTGCTGTGGGGCATGAATGTTTAATATAGTTAATTTAGTAAATTGTTTTTAATTTTACATAAGAGCAAGTACCCTACTGTTCAACTTGGAAGTAATGCAACTATTGTAAAGCTATATTATCACTTGAATCATTTGACACTTAAGTGATATTGCACAGGGATGTTATTACTTCTGTTATACACTGTATGAATGAGTACAAATATATATATACACTTCTACACTTCAGAATATATGAAAATGTCATTACCACTTTGATGACATAGGGTGCCTCTGGTCCCACAGACTGTGCAGTCTCTTCATTTGCTTTATTTGCAAGACGATGAAAAAGAAGAATCGATTGATAACACCTTCACATTTGCTGTATATTCTTCATTAACAGGTTTTTTTTTTTTTAATCATTATTATCAAATACACTTACGTACCTAGGTAAAGTAGACCAAACCCCCCTTGACCAATAGGAGTGCCGAGTTTCCAGCATTTCTTGTGACTGTCAGTCAAGATCTCCCCAGGTGGGAATTCCTCCGCCAGTTTCCTTTTGGCAGGTGCTCTAGCTCCGGCCTTGGCCTTAGGAGGCATCTGGGGTGGACAGAACAACGAGAAGTGAGAGGACATTATGCCGAAATGGCAATACACGCACCATATAGGCTAAGCATCACAGCACAACACAGCATAGCTTACAAAATATGGATGCAAACGTGTGAGTTAGTCATGATTCTGCAACATTTTGTTCAACGCATTGGAAAGTTAATTCTTTATTTAAGTTTCCCTTAGCTACATACACTAATTAGCAATGTAACATTCCCTAAACATACTTCTACATAACAGAAGGTTCGCTAATAGATAAAATATCACTACACTTGTCAGCAAACGTTACCATACACCCTCGAAAACAACATTATCGGTAAACGAAAGTGAAGTTAACCTAGGATGGGCTCCTGCACATGCTACTTAGCTCATTTTGGTTGACAAAACTTGTGACGTAGCTGTTTTGACAAAACTTATTAGATACGGCGATGCATCTGATTCCGGGAATCACAGTCTGTCACGCTAACATTGCATTGCAAGTCTAAAAGCAGGCTTTCTGATGAAGGATGTGTAATGCGGACATCTTTCTCCATCACTGATGACAGCTTAATACTGGTCAGCAAACGAAAACTTCGCTAACTAGCCGGCTAGGTATAAGGCATTCGTCAGAAAACATCGATGTCTTTCATCACAAACTGATCGCTGCCTTAATGACTATCGCCACCTTGAACAACTAAACATACAGCATAGACGGAAATACTAAAAATTCGTATTTGTAATGCTACCGATCAGCTTAGGCTAACGTTTAATTAGCCGACATGCGTTGGGATGAATTGAAATATTAGCTAACTGAAAGTTGATTCTATTTATCCAGTTACTTAGCTAATACAGCTGCTGCATCCTGACACAGTATAGATTGCTGTGGTCGTTAAGATAAATACCTGAACGACTGACCTTTAAGCTATGTTTTATAAATAATGTTGGTATAACGCTGGCTCAAATTGTCTCCAACTCTAAAGTTCCCGCACAACTCAGGACCAGGAAGACAGCGTACTCTACGAACGTTCCACAGCATCATCTGATTGGTCAGAAAAGGTGCTGCGTACATCCCAGTTGGAGCGAGGCTGCTTTTGGTAGTTGTAGTTCTTTGCTTGTCTATTGACTCCTTTGCTTCTAGCGTGAAGATGTTTGTTTGGTCTCAGGTAGTATAACCCAGTCTTGAGGGGGTCTTTTTAAAGACTTCTGATGGGTAAGAGAATTAAAAAATATAAAGTCAGAGTACTTGACCAGTCCTCTGTGTGAGGTTATGCTACCGTTTACCCCTAATGTTTCCACAAGATCATCTTCAGCTGGAAGTGGGCAGATGTATCAGGACCAGTCCAGCCACCAGAGTGGCTGTTAAATATACCCTATTTAATGTCACCTATTTCATTCTCATCAATATATATTTGTAAGACTTTCTCATGTCTTCTGTCAGGGCATATACCCACTTTTAGCCTTTGTCAGAAATATTGAATTTCACCTTGCATAGGCAAGTGGCTTGTAAATAATTTATTTCGCCAGCCTATCTTATGACTGCTGAAAGCTCATGTATCACATCCAATCCACAGCATTTCATGAAAAGTCTCCTTTGCAGTGTAACCATATTAATCATAGCTATGTGACGAGTGTTACAGGTTGAACTTTAGCCTGTTCAGTTCCTTGTTTCCCTATTTGTCATACTATTTTGTAACTAAGCCGAATCATCAAATACCTCACAGCCTTCAAAGTTCAGGCTAGATTAGATTTCAACCATACCGGGCATGGGGAATCTACAGACAACTTGTGGAGCTCTTGCCTGTTCTCTCTCAAGACAGTACTATTGTTTTTGTTTTTTTTCCCTGTGTGTGAGTCACTGTGAAGTATGACAAAGCTCCAAGCTGACAAACATACAGAGCATTTCTCAGAATCGACAGGCAAGGGCAGAGGTGACAAGCGTGTGTCTTTCCCTCCAGATGAGGAAATTGTGTCAGGATTCGCGGAGTACAAAGACACACAAAACGCTGGTGAGCTGTGTTTTGCTGTGTTATCATGAGTTGTGATCAGTGATATTTTTCTTGAAATGACATAGCATTACATGCACAGTATTTGGTCACTTTAAACACATTTTTGTGGATGTCACTGCCACACACTTGCAAGTTTTACAAGTGGCTTAATATTTGTGTAAGTCATGCTGTCATGCATGTCAAGTCATGCCATTAAACTCCTGGGCAATATTCTTTTACAGATTGTATTGTTTGTGTTTTTGCTGCATGTTTAGCATTTCCACATGACATTTTGATGATAATAGAACACTACTATAACTATGTAGCCAACAATGATGTAGTTAAAATGTTTGTATGTGCTACTGAGTTAAGGATGGATAGATAGCAGCCAATACAAAGTTAAACAACAGTACTTGAGAGCATCACTAAATCTCAAGCCTGGTTATTAAGTAGAGTTTTGGTATTTCTGGTGACATGAAATAAATGTTTTTCATAATATGACAATGTTTGTTATTGGAAAATGCATTTTTATTTGTAAATAGTTCTAGTTAGTTAGTTATTTATTTTTTTGAATGACTAGTTTAAACCATCTTTTATTTTAGATGGCTGTCTTACTGTGGCAGACATCAGCTCTGCCTATGAACAGAGCTGTGTGAAGCATCAAGTTGAACCCAACCTGAAAGCACTGGAGCAGATAAAGGTAAGTAGAGAAGTGCACATGACGGATGCCCAGACATCTTAGGAAGCAATTAAGAATGGTGCCAATCTCTGACACTGCAGCGAGTGACTAGCAGTACTGATTAGTTGACTAAAAAGGGTCAATGAAAACATTTATCAGTAAAAAAAATAAAAATCACTTCCTGAGAGAAGCCTGTATATGCACAAAGCTAGCGCTCAGTCACACACAGTCATTCACATACAGACACACACACACACCCACATGCAGGCATATTGACTCAAACATAGACACATCCATGCACACATACGCACCCACACATACAGACATACACACACACACACACACACACACACACACACACACACACACACACACACACACACACACACACACACACACACACACACACACACACACACACACACACACACACACACACACACACACACACACACACACACACACACACACACACACAGCAGGCATGCATAATTCAATCCATGCACTTACTTGTTTCACTTGGGCCAGATATATTAAGAGCATCGGTTTCTTCTCTGCATAAATTTACGATTAGATCAAGGAGAATTATTTGTAGGAAATTAGAGGCTTTGGAGTGCTTACATTAAGTACACACTCAGTATTATCTTGGAGGTGCTAATGAACCCAATTGCTTTTGAAAGTAGTGTAGGTGGTCCCTTTAAAAGAGTAAAATATGTATGGCTAAGTCAACGCTGAAAGGAGAGATATTTAGTCAAGAGCAGCAACTGAATGCCTAATAAGAGTATGCAAAATGGGGCTTGCTGCTTAAAGAGCATACTTATTAAATTAGGTATTTTCAGGCAGGGATGTCCCTTGAGGATGGCTGTTGAAAAACTATTTAAAGCTTTTATTGCACCCGTGGGCTTTCACTTTTCTTTGAAATGTTGAAAGTGGATAAAACAGTATTGCTTTTGGTTACATCTCTGTAAGGGTGGTAAACAATAATAGGGCTGAGCCCAAGACTCCAGGCTTTGAGTTTTACAGATGAGCCTGATGCTTCAAGTTATTTCCTCAGTGAAGTTTAACCTTCACAAATGAGTTTCTGACACTTATTCTGTGATCTTGTACAAGAGAGTAACACTGATTATTCTTGTGAAGTCATTCAGTTGGCAGAGGAGAGCAACAAATGAGAAACGTACCTTAATGCAACTGGTGCCATTGAAATAGCAGACCTTTTTAAAAACTTTGGTGAAAGTATTGAAGAGTTTTATCTTTCATGCAGACGATCCCTTTACACATGTACAGCCTTACATGAATACATGTGTGCACACACAGCCAAATAATGTGTCTTTTACACATTTCCTAGTGTTACTAAACTAGGGATTTTTAAAACTTATTTTCATAAACCTCTTGTGAAGTCCATATCATAAAGGAGTATCGTGATAAAAGTAAAGAGAAATGACAAGACATAGTATAGGAGAAATGTGAAGATATTTGTTGCAAGGGCATACAACAAGCACTGCATTTGCAAAAATCACATAACTGTATTTAAGTTGCTCAAAATAACGATCTATATTTTCAGGGAATTTTAGTTTCCATTTTCCGAGTGCTTTATGAGATGAGTGAGCTGAGTGCAGATTGTGATCACATACTTACTGTAGCTTGAACATACGTATGTCATGAGATTGCAGAGGTTTGCTGTGTGTTTATCTCATACAAACATCACAGTCAGTAGTACCTTCTGGGCCCACAGTGATGGTGCGTACTGCTAGCGCCTCTTGAAACTGTGGTGCCATTTGTATCGCGACTGATGTGAGGAGCAGAGAGGCTCATGAAAGAATCTGGCTTTGCCTAGGGAGAGCCATTGGTCTTGTGAGGAGTTTGGTTCAAACCAAACACTTCTCCCACTGGGCTTGGTACAGTTTCCTCCTCCTCCTCCTCCTCCTCCTGTTCCTCCTCCTCGGCTCTCCCCTTCGCTGGATGTGAGAGAAGCACCGTACTTCAGTCCTTTGCAGTGAGCCCTCGACCCTCTCATATGTAATAACTCTCTCCTCCGCCTCTGATATAGAGAAGAGGGGTTTTCCCCCACCTGCTCGCATCTAAACACTATCAAGTATAAAGAACTTTGGGACTTAAAATTGAATGTGTATCTTCATCCTCTGGACGATAGTGAGCCAAGATTAAAGGTCCTTTCTCTCGTCTCTCGTCTCTCGTCTCTCTCTCTCTGTCTCTATCTCTCGTCTCTCTCTCTCTATCCATATCACTATGTCTCTCTTTCACTCTGTCCTCTCTCTTGTTTGCTGAATGGTGTAGGCATCTCATTCTACAGAGCAAGAAATTGGTACATATGTATACATCATATTTGACATTATCAGTTCACGGATTCAGAGTAGTCGGTCTAAGGTTTGCTAATTATTTTGCCAACTGCCCTGCTATGCACGTGCAGAATCTGTACTGGCGAAACAAAGACAGACAGCAGAAATATTTTGAAAGTGATTTAAAATTTTGTGTACGTTTCCATCCTTTTAATGATAAATTAAGTTACTAATTTTGTCTATGCTCTTTCTAGACACTGCAGGTTTAATTGCTAATTGTTAACTGGGAATGAATATATTTGCATATTAATTAGTTCCCAATTTACATTTTTAATTTGCTGCCTTCAAAGGGTGTGAGATAAAAGGTCGTGTTATTTTAAATAATTTATCCTTTATTGCAGAAAAGATGCTGAAAGGAAAGTGTGCGGGCAATTTTAACCCCTGAGAGCTTTTACTGTATAAAATGTTCCTTTTTTTCAACTAATTAAAAGGGGGGGGGGGGGGGGGGGGGGGGGGGCTCTGAAAACGTCCTTTCTACAAAGCCACCCAGAATAACAAGCGCTGGAGTGCATCTCCAGGACTGTGAGACTGTGAGACTGTGAGACTGAAGAATGGCAAATGCACTAGAGATGGCCTCAGCGGAAGTCAAGTTTATAAACTACGTCCCATTTTTCCCGGGAAAGAAAACGCTCTCTTTTTATCATTTAATTTCCTTCTCTCCCTCCTGACATGTTAATACGTTTGGCACTTAGTCATTTCATTTTTCTTCGGAAAAACAAAAAAAAAAAACTCATGGCACAGTGCGTCAGTTAAATCTGGGGGCTCAGAAGTTTATTAATTTATGAACTTGTAGAACTTTTTGAAAAGCAGATGAAGAGCACAGTCGGTCATATTTGTTGTTGGGTTTCTGATACTAATGCAGTATGCCAATGCTCGATAAACAAATTAAATGTTGAATGTCCGTGTTATGTTTTAAGCCACCATAACTCGCAAGCATCTTTTTTTAATCTATTCAAACATTCCCACATTCTCTTACATTTTCTGATTATCACAATCAGTCACTACGTCTAACATCACAAACTGTAACACACACAGGGTGTTACAAATAAATGCTACATTTTTTTCACATTTACAATATGAAGCAATATAATTAGCTACATTCATCTAAATGTCTGTATTGCCTGTAATCCATAGCATAACACAAATTGTTTGGCATGTGTTATTCATTAAGTACAATTAGCAGATTATTCATTCTGTGTACATTTATACATTTGTTGTTCAGAACACTGATTCCCTCTGTAGTATCCCTGTTTGTGCTTCCAGACTGTAAAGTGGAGACCAGTAGAGCAGGTCCTTTTGTTTCCCTTGTGCTTTGAACAATGAATCATATTTAATGATGAAAGACAACATGCGACGGATATGAGAAAGAGGAGAATGAGGCATCTGCGCACAATAGCATTCTCCCAAATGGAGCCTTCACTTGATGCTGGACTAGGGCAACCGATCGCATTCTGCTTCTGGAGACAAGATACACCTTTTTATTTCTCTTTTTTTTTAAATGAAGGGCTCTCATTGCCTTTTATGACTGTTAGGCAAAGAAAAAGAACAAAAAAAAAATACAAAATCTCATCCACTGTCTTTGCAGTGATGCCTCAACTCTGACACAGATGCTGATTCTGATGTCCAGCGATGTACCATTCAAATAAACCATTTATTTGGTATGGGTTGATGCTTTCAACAATAAATTGGGTGCAACTTATGAAACAGATTATTGACTTCACAGTCAAATTTGAAGCATGCACACTTGCCATTGCATAAACTTAGTGTTGCCAGAACAGAAAATGATCTTGTTCTTCTTTATTTTGCCTGTAGCTAGTGGCAACCGTTGGCACGAGAGCTGGATGTCTTGACCTAAGAGGTGGGTGATAGTATGCTTGTGTTTCTGATGGTGGAGAAGAAGCTTCTCAAGTCAGCTATAGCTCTCAAATTGCATTGCGGTTATATTTGTTTGTTCTCTAAGGAAGATGCCACTCATATTGATACTGTCATGATGACATCTATGCTTAACTTACCTTATTCTAGAATGCCTGTATCAATCATTAAACCTACGTATATTAAAGACAAGGCCTACTAACCCTGACATCTACAAAGCCAGGTGTACCAGGAATATCATGCAGGCTGCAATCAGCCTTTGAACGGTCCCAAACCATTCATTTTTGCACCAGAGATGGTTTATTTCATTGCATATGTTACATTTTGATCTCTGATTTGTGTTGGTGCTGGTCAAAAAAATGTAAGAGTGCTTCTGTTTTTCTAAATTCAATTACAATTTTGGATACGGCTTATAGTGTTGGCAACATGCCTGTTTTGATAATGACCATGTTTAAAGATGTGCCAATTAGTTTAGGGGATTAAGTCAACTTGCTCCATTAACATTTGGTGCATTTTAGTAAACATTAGGAATAATGATTAGAGGATCACGCCATGGTGAGGAGACCACAAACATCTTTAGTATGCTATCTTTCATTCTCCTGGGCGCCCAAAAAGACAACCATAGATAGCATTGCTTTGGATTGGGTATAAACAGCAAGTTATGAGCCATTGTTATAAGCATTGGGTTTGAATAAAACTTTGAAGTGTTCTTGTTGTGACCTTTGTCAGAATATTGAAACACAGGTCATCACGTCGTCCCTTACTGGTACTCCTCAGCATGAGCTGATGCCATCACCCTGCCACCCTGCATCTTTATCTGTGCAGGGCAGAGGGGATTTGGAAATAGGAATTCAGATCTCCTTCATATGCTAGAGTAAAGTGATTATTGTTTAAAAAAAAAAGAAGAACAGAAAACGAAATGATTATGCTAATGATTAATACATTATCATCTTCCCAACACACAGCTCGCAGCCATATGATTTCTCCCCCGACCAGGCAGATAAGAGTGTGTGAGAGGATGGGGGCCTCGGTGGAATGTGCCTAATAGAGATGGACTGCTGTGGCCATCAAAGTGTTTCTCTAGGCTTTGTTTAAAAGTCATCTGTTCCTGAGTAATCACAAGCCCTTTGATTTGGGAGTCAGCGCGGGGAGGGCATGAGACGTGTTCTTCTTCATGATAATGTCCTCCTCTTTACTCCTAACAAGTCACATGCAGTCTGCTGTATGTGTGCATATAGGCTGCATATTTGGGGATTACGGTCCTGAATTTCCCTGACACTGACACTTATACGTAAATACTTATAGAGATTTAGTCAACATATCTGTGAAAAAAGGCTGGATTTTTAATGGATTTTTAAAAGCATTTGTTGGCTTGCAGGTGAACGGCTAGATTACAGCTCGTGTGAATCTCTTGAGGAAATTCTGAAATCTGTGCCGTTTGATTCCATCAATCTTCAAGAGACAGAACTTGAGGAAAATGTAAGTTTGTGTGGTAAGAAGAAAATCTTCTTAGAAGAGATGGATTTCTGTAGCTTTCCGTGCGATATAAACTGTATCATTATTTCATAGGGTGCATCATCCTTATTGGAGATGATTTTGTACTACGAGTCGGCTTGTCAGCTGAATGTTTCATCCAATTTGCGAATGGGCCCTGCTGGATGGTCGGCCCTCTCCCGTCTCACCAGACAGGTAAGGAGTGTGCAGGCTCACAGGACAGGTGTGTTGGCCATGAATCACCGAGTTGTCTACAGCTGTTGGCAGGGTAACCGTGTGTCACACCACCACAGTCATACAGAAAGATAGCCACACATTCTACAATCGAGGTGACCACGTTAGTTTAATTGTCATATGTGCTGTATATATTATGACTGGAATTACATAATAGTGCCAATCTCAATTTTTGATATCGCACATATCCTTTAGCTCTATGGTTATACACGAAGGATACACGATATATGCTAATACACGAAGGAAAATATAATTGGTAATATAAATGGATGCGGATGTACATCTTTTTTAAAAGAATGATTATTCTGATACCCAGAACTTATTGAAAGTCATCTTTAGAGGTTGGGTTATATCACTGTGGCTGACCTGTTAGTAGTATCACACCATCATATGCTCAGCCAACACAAGTCCAGGGTGAGAGTGAGTGAGAGAGAGAGAGAGAGAGAGAGAGGGGATCTGCCTCATGTGGCGATGATCTGATGGACTTCAATGGTGCCACCACCGGCGCTCTCTCTGGCTGTGTCTCTCAAGATCAATCAAAATAGGTCTCCGGGAAATATGAAAAAGAAAGAAAACAAGAATGAGAGAAAAAAAAAATCTGGACATCTTTTGATGGACCTAGGGATGGAATCTAACAATGGCCTCCAGATTTGGCAGCAGCACTAGTCAAAAACTTGTTTTCCATTTTTGATGTTTTGCTGCTTGTTCAGACAGGTGAGTGGTTTGATGAAAGGACTGCAGGTGAAATTGAGAGAGTGAGAGAATCGGTGCGACCAGTCCGTAGCAAGGGCAGATTCGGCCCCAGAGCCTCTCTCTCTCTCTCTCTCTCTCTCTCTCTCCACATCTCCCCCTCCTTCTCTCTCTCTCTCTCTCTCTCTCGCCACATCTTCCCCTCCCTCTCTCTCTCCCTATGCATCTATCACCTTCCACCTCTCCCCCTATCTCCTTCTCTCTGTCTATCTCTCTGTTTTTCTCCACCTCTCCTCCTCCCTCTCTCTCTGTCCATCTATCTATCTCTCTCCACCTCCCCCTCCCTTTCTCTCTCCCTCTCTCCTTACCTTTCAACACCACCACCTCCACTCCATCCCCTTCCTCTCCTTCTTTCCCCCTCTCTCTATCCCCCCATTCCTGCGAGTGATGGCTGGCTGTCTGGTGTCGACAGAGCAGTTGCCTGTGGAGACTGGATGCCTGTAACATGCCCATGGTGGAGTACCCGGCGCAGGCCCTGTCAAAGGCCCTCCTCGCCAGCAGACTGACAGTGCTGCACCTGGAGAACGCCAGCCTCAGTGGCAGACCCCTCTTCACTCTCGGTAGGATTTAATGATGCACTCCAGAATGATCATGTGTAACACTAGCACTAACACTTACACTTACACTAACACTAACACTAACATGCATATGAATGAGAGTGTCATTAAAATGAAAAATATAGAAGCAGGATGGGGATGAAGCTGGATTAGGGGGAGAGTGAAACTGTTTAGATGCTGGAAGCTTTAATGATGTACTCAAGAATGGCCACGTGTGGTGCTTGAAAACACTATTAAACATATTAACTAAAGTATAGTGAAATTGAAAACTTATAAATAGTCTAGTATTTCATTAAAGCACATGGGCTTAACTTATTTTTTAACCAAAACATTTTATCAGAGCTGATATTTATGGCCCATTGCATTGTGCAGGGTCCAGATGCCCACATGTTGTGAAGTAGCCTATGCATGTTATTTTGGACCGGTCTTCTTCAGTGTCTTGTGCTCACTCAAGAGCATCACTGCTGTGTGCACAGATAGACTGCTGACGTTCCAACATGAAACGCAACATACTTAGAGGTGTATTTCTCAGGCTGAGAATATTATACGAAGCCAGTCGAGCACGGGAGGCTTTGGTGGTACCGTGTGGAAACTAAGTGCCCTTCCCTCGTATCTAACACTGTTACACTGCGCAGACAATTAAATGGATTAAGTCGTGATTAGGTCGAATGGGATGTGACGTAAAACAGTGAGGCACTTTTAAGATAATGAATGCAAATTTAATAGAGAGGTGTATCATCCCCCGCCATCTTTCTGTCTCCTTCTGTTTAAGGCCTGCCTCCTGCGGCTCCCCTCAGATAGGCTGTAATCATGTATGTACACGCGTGTAAATTACACACACCTACCAGTGCAGCGAGGAATTAAGACATTAAGACACAGTGACACCTTCAGCGGTCAGAGCAGTGCCCCTCTGTGTGGTGTGTGTGTCACACAGAGTGTGTGCTGTCATAGAGACGCTGTCAGGTGTGTGTGTGTGTGTGTGTGTGTGTGTGTGTGTGTGTGTGTGGATGTTGGTATCTGTGGGTGCCTGCATATGTGTGTGTGTAAGTGTATGTGTGAGTGTGTATGTATTTGTGCATGTGTGTATCTGTGTGTTCCTGCGTGTGTGAGTGTGTATGTATGTGTGTGTGTGTGTGTGTGTATCTGTGTGTTCCTGTGTGTGTGTGTGTGTGTGTGTCTACGGCTGTGCCTGCCCAGATAAGCAGTGTCCGTACACGAACCTGGCCAGCAGGAACAGATGACGGCGGACAGGGCGAGGCATGGCAGATTTTGGCCCCGTGACCCTAACAGCCAGAGACGCTCGGGATTAGATGTCCTAATCTTCTGCCTGTCACTTCACACACTGCTGAGTCCACACACACGCGACACACACTGCGGCCAGCACTGCCTGGTACAGGGCCGCTCTGTCTCTCTCCCAGTGCACCCGCAGTAGCACCTCCCTGAGATGCTCATAAGTGGTGTGTTAGAAAAGGCACTTCAGAGGCTGGACTCTCCAAGTGGCATTCAATTGAATAAGTGTTTAATGCTTTGGTCTAAGGCGACTTACAAAACATATGTGAAAGCTCCTTTAGAAAAAAAAATATTATCAAGGCTAAAATTCAGATATTCAGATTCAGATTTTTTTTTTCATGCTTTTCTACATTTTGTATTTAGCCATTCATGAGTCATTCATTTAAGATCTCCATTAAATTCACCATGTGTAGCTAAAATATTCTGTCATTTCAAATGGGCATTTAATATGCTCACCTGGTAGAAAATGGCAGTGCAACTAACAGGGTCATGGGTTCTTTTCGATGGGGCTGTAGTGCTGATAAAGTGAGTGTCTTTGCTGCAAGCTGATTTGGAAAAGTGCAAAATATAAATGAATTATAAATGCAAAAATGTTGCTGTCGCTGCTGACAGGTGGAGAGGCTCTGTTTGCCAGCAGAGTAGAGGAGCAAATCCAAGTGTTTTGCTCTCTCTCTCTCTCTCTCTCTCTCCCTCTCACTTTCTCTCTCTGTCGCTCGCCCTCTGTCTTTCTTTCTCTCACCCTCTCTGTCTTTCTTTCTCTTGGTTCATCTCTCTTTTCTCTCTTGCTCCATCTCTGCCCCTCTTTCCCCTGTTTGAGAGAAAGGGCTCTGTCCCTTTAAGCCTCGGGGGTCTGTTTGATATTTTGGGGCTGCTCTGCGGCCCCCTGCGCCTCACCGTGGGGCGCCCAGCTGCTGATCATTGCTATCGATCTGCGGGGCCCTGATTGCGGGACTGGCTGCGCCTCACCGTGGAGTCCCCGAAATCAATCCAACGATCCCCCCATTTGGTTCCCACTGTGCGTAATGACAATGTTGCCATTCCGCATGCAACCCAAAGGGGCCTGATCAAATCTGCTGCATTGATTTTGGGAGACAGTAGTGTGTTGCCGACGACGACAAACTGCCAAAGAACAAGATTATGTTTTTTTTTTTAAAGGACAGAGAACAACAATTGTAATACTGTTGCGATTAACAATAAAAGCAATAACAGTAATAAACAGGATAATTATTCAGATGTTATTTTATTTATTTATGTGTGTGACTAATTATATTTTAATGTACCCTGTGTTTCTCAAACACTGCAGTAGCCCCAGCTTTTATTTTTGTGCTTGATCATTTGTTTCCAGCACAATGACTGTATTTTTCCTGTCGAAGTATAGGCTTGGGTGCCATGGATTTGTGCCCTTGCTTTGTGTTTTTCTCACAAAAGACAGGTCCTCTTTCTTGGAGTTGTTACTCCAAGTGCCAGTGTTGTGTTGCAACAGCATTTGTTATTTTTTACTTACACATATTTTTAGATGTAATAATAATTATAATAATCACTACTTTGTCACCTCTTAAGCCTATACTTTCCTTTACATTCCTTCCTGTTATTTTTGTGCTCTAGATAATCAAATCAAATCAATAATTTCCTTTCTAAATGACTGTCATGCGCGTCATGTGTGTCCTCTCCAGTGGGGGCTCTGAAGAAGAACGCCGTGCTGCAGGAGCTTTGTCTAGCCAGCAATGATCTGAACAGCTACCAGGACTCCATGCAGCTGGGGGAGCTCTTGAAGAACAACCGCAGCCTGCGCTCGCTGGACCTCAGCAACAACCTCATAGCTGATGAGGGTAAGATCGGACTGCGTGATAGACGTAGGAAATTACAGCCACATAATGTTATTTTAGTTGCCCTGTGTGAACACTGTGTTGGCATGCTTGCTATTAAATACACAATGAAGTGCTTACTCCTTCAGTCACTTAGGAAGTGACTGTAGCTTTCGACCAGGAGAAGATGTCATCAGGTGGTGACCAACTTTCATTGGACGTTTCGACCCTGAACCACAACACCCTCGAGTTGGCGGGCCGGCAGTGATGGCCAGTCACTGCCCATCTTCTCCTGGTCCCCAGCTTCTCTCCTCCCTCCTATTCCAGAGCCAGCAAGAGGCTCTCTCTGCGGCTTCCCCCAACCTACGGACAGCTGTCTTCCTCTCCCTTCCTTTTATTCCCAGAGCTGTGAGTGTATTCCACACAGACTGTGCCGGGAAGCCCCTGCATCCGACCTCCACTGGGAATAGCCAGGCCTGCCATCCCTTGTCCCTGCATTGTTGGACAAGGTCCTGGTACTTGGTGGCTTTCCTCTCGTAGGCTTCAACGCATCCTTCTTCCCACGGGATGGTCAGTTCGATCAGGATGATCTTCTTGGCCTCTTCTGACCAAATGACCATGTCAGGCCTCAGGGAAGTTTGGACAACCTGGGGAAAGTGTAGTTTCCTTCCCAGGTCTACCCTCATCTCCCATGATGGTGCTGTCTGCAGTAGGCCCTTCTTGGTCTTCTTGGAGGATGATGGTTTCTCCCCCTCCCTGATGAACTGGATGGATGGTGTTGGTCTCGATTGAGGCTGGTGCTTTTTCCGTCTCTCCTGCTCCAAGATGTCGGCTAGTGCTCTGAGGACCTTGTCGTGGCGCCACCGGTATCTTCCCTGGCTAAGAGCAGTCCTGCATCCTGCCAGTATATGCGCCATTGTTCCTCTCTCCCCACATAACCTGCACTGTGGGTCCTCCCTCATTCCCCACCTGTACAGGTTTGTTGGTGTTGGAAGGGTGTCGTACACTGAGCGGAGCAGGAACGAGATTCGGAAAGGCTCCAGTCTCCAGAGTTCGGGCCAGGTGATCTTACGCTTTGGTAGTTCCCACTTCGTCCAGGCTCCTTGTAAACCAAGCTCCACAGCCCTAGACCATCTCCCCTCCTCCTCTAGCTGCCGGACCTCGGCTTGGACCATGACTCTCCTCTGCCTTGGGTCGGCTTTGGTCCATTGTTGGAAATGGGTGGACCCTAGTCCCTGCCGCCCAGTGCACGGGTTCCCGATGATGTCCTTCAACTTTAGCAGGCTTTCTGCCTGTTCCACTTGTGTGGCTGCTGCCCATTTGCGCCCAGATCTTGTGGTGACGCCTGCGCCTCTAACCATCTCGTCGGTGGAATCTCTGAGCATCATCACAATCCTGCACTTTGCCACCTTGAACTCCTCAGCCACCGATGATAGGGGTAGCTGTAGCTGTCCCGACCTGATGTAGAGCCCTACTGACGTGAAGCTTGGTGGAATACCAAGCCACTTGCGGAGATGTTTGTTGACTTTCCTCTCGATCCCTTCAACCGCTGTCATAGGTATCTCGTAAATCGTCAAGAGCCACAGGAGTCTTGGAAGCAGGCCATGCTGGAACAGCCAGGTCTTGAACTTGCCTGGTAGGCCTGAACTTTCTATCTTTTTAAGCCACTCTTCTGCCTGCTTCTCGGTCCTTGAAACACTGCCTTTGTCCTTGAGAGATGAATCGTACCACTTGCCCAGGCATTTTATTGGGTTCTCCTCAATCGGTGGTATGACTTCCCCCTGGACTTGAAGCTGGAACCTGTTTGTAACCTTACCATTCCTGATCACCATGCTTCTTGACTTCTTAGGCTTGAATTTCATTCGAGCCCAAGTTGCCACGTCGTCGAGTGCCTTCAGGATCCACCTTGTTTGCACATGGGTTGCCGTTGTGATGGTGAGGTCATCCATAAAGCCTCTTAATGGAGGTTGGCGAATTCCAGACTCCATTATTGGCCCTCTGGATTCCTTCACTGCCGATGTAATGAGAAGGTTCATTCCCATAATGAACAAGATGGGGGAGATGGTGCAGCCCGTTACGATCCCCTTTTCCAGGTCCTGCCACTGGGTTGTAAACTGGGTGGTCTGGAACCGTAACTTGAATCCACTGAAGTAGGTGGTGATCATTCTCCTGATGTGTTGGGGGATATGGTAATGTTCCATTGCTGTGTTGATGAGGTCGTGAGGAATTGATCCATATGCATTGGCCAAGTCAAGCCAGACGACTGTTAGGTCTCCTTTGCTCTCTTTGGCCTCACGGATCAGCTGGCTGAGGATGCTTGTGTGCTCCAAACATCCAGGGGAGCCTGGGATGCCGCCTTTCTGGATTGATGTGTCGACGTACTTGTTCTTCACCATGTACATGGTCAGCCTCCTTGCCAGGACTGAGAAGAATATCTTGCATTCGACGCTCAGGAGAGAAATAGTTCGGAATTGCCCTATTTCAGAGGAGTCCATTTCCTTTGGTACAAAGCACCCTTCTGCTCTCTTCCAAGATGTTGGAATTATGCCCTTTGTCCATATCCTCCGCAACAGTTTCCATAGCCTGCGCAGAAGCATTGGGCATCTCTTGTATACCTTGTAGGGTATAGAGCTAGGACCTGGGGCAGATGATGACCGGGCTTTCTGTACAATGTCATGGACTTCTCTCCATGTTGGCTCTTTGGTGTCAAGCTCTTCCTCCGGGGTTTCACTCCTTCCAATCCTTGGGTGTACGTCCAAGGCTTGGCCTCTAAGAGTGTCACTGTGGCTTTCTTTGAGGAATTCTTCCACAGCTTCTCTAGGGCTGGTCAGTCTCCCTGATCTTGCTTCACCCAACAAGGTTTTGGTGAACCTGTATGGGTCCTTGATGAACTGAGCACGCTTGACCTCCTTCTCTTTTCTCAGTCTCAGAGACCTCTCAGCCCTTCTTAGTCTGCACAGTTGCCCTCGAAGTTCAGTGGTCAGGTCTTTTATGCCCTCCTTCTCTTTGGAACTAGCCTGTTTGTATTGCTTGTTAAGAGTCTTGATTTCCCTTCTCAACTGCGTAATCTCTCTTGCCCTTCTGTTGGTCTGTTTTCCGGGGGCCTTGCTGCTTCCTTTCTTCTCCTCAGTGCCAAAGCGCTCTTTGGCCATGGTGTAGACAATTGCAGTCATGCTGTCCAATTTCCTTTCTGCTGCTCCTGCCAATGCGGCCTCTAGAACTCTGTCGAGGTCCTGGTCTAGTTGGTACCAAGCAATGTTGTTGTTAGCTGGGGGCCACTTCACTCTCTCTCTCGTAGGTTGGGTGCCTGGGGTAGTGTGAGGAGAGACCCTCTGGTTAAGGGGTGGAGCAGATGCTGAGAGGTCCCCTGTGCTGTGGGGTGCTTCCTGACAGGAGTCCTCCTGCGTCTCACTGGGTGTCTCCACCATGCGCTGCGTCTGTTTTTCCCCTTTCCCACAGGTGGTCTTAGATTGATGTATCTTTAGTCCCCTTGCGTTTTTGCAGATCTTCCCGCAATGGCACTTCACTTCTAACACTTCCCCTGTTAGTGTGGTCTGGGTGAGCCGTCTCGTTGTCCGTGTGCTTGCCGTAGCCGTTACCGTTGAATCCGTCCTGTTGAGTCTCTCATCCTCCCCCCCTCTCGGGAGACTCTGGGGGTATTGCTCATTGTTTTGTTTCGTAGCAATGGTCGGTGCCCTCTTGCGAGTGCTGTGAGTAAGGTTGCTAGCCTCACCCACCCACGCCAGTCTTTCCTGGAGGTCATCTGTCTTTCCAGCGTCACCATTCTTCCTTGGTTGCCATCCAGCCTTTCCTGGAAGTCACTGGTGTCCCAGAGTAAAAGCTATTAAATACACAATGAAGTGCTTACTCCTTCAGTCACTTAGGAAGTGACTGTAGCTTTCGACCAGGAGAAGATGTCATCAGGTGGTGACCAACTTTCATTGGACGTTTCGACCCTGAACCACAACGCCCTCGAGTTGGCGGGCCGGCAGTGATGGCCAGTCACTGCCCATCTTCTCCTGGTCCCCAGCTTCTCTCCTCCCTCCTATTCCAGAGCCAGCAAGAGGCTCTCTCTGCGGCTTCCCCCAACCTACGGACAGCTGTCTTCCTCTCCCTTCCTTTTATTCCCAGAGCTGTGAGTGTATTCCACACAGACTGTGCCGGGAAGCCCCTGCATCCGACCTCCACTGGGAATAGCCAGGCCTGCCATCCCTTGTCCCTGCATTGTTGGACAAGGTCCTGGTACTTGGTGGCTTTCCTCTCGTAGGCTTCAACGCATCCTTCTTCCCACGGGACGGTCAGTTCGATCAGGATGATCTTCTTGGCCTCTTCTGACCAAATGACCATGTCAGGCCTCAGGGAAGTTTGGACAACCTGGGGAAAGTGTAGTTTCCTTCCCAGGTCTACCCTCATCTCCCATGATGGTGCTGTCTGCAGTAGGCCCTTCTTGGTCTTCTTGGAGGATGATGGTTTCTCCCCCTCCCTGATGAACTGGATGGATGGTGTTGGTCTCGATTGAGGCTGGTGCTTTTTCCGTCTCTCCTGCTCCAAGATGTCGGCTAGTGCTCTGAGGACCTTGTCGTGGCGCCACCGGTATCTTCCCTGGCTAAGAGCAGTCCTGCATCCTGCCAGTATATGCGCCATTGTTCCTCTCTCCCCACATAACCTGCACTGTGGGTCCTCCCTCATTCCCTACCTGTACAGGTTTGTTGGTGTTGGAAGGGTGTCGTACACTGAGCGGAGCAGGAACGAGATTCGGAAAGGCTCCAGAGTTCGGGCCAGGTGATCTTACGCTTTGGTAGTTCCCACTTCGTCCAGGCTCCTTGTAAACCAAGCTCCACAGCCCTAGACCATCTCCCCTCCTCCTCTAGCTGCCGGACCTCGGCTTGGACCATGACTCTCCTCTGCCTTGGGTCGGCTTTGGTCCATTGTTGGAAATGGGTGGACCCTAGTCCCTGCCGCCCAGTGCACGGGTTCCCGATGATGTCCTTCAACTTTAGCAGAAAATACTTGAAATACTTTGAAGAAGATTCCCTCGAAACCATATCCGTCTAAAACCCACTTATGGTGCACATTGTAGCCTGCTTCGCTAACATATACTGGCCTGTTATGTTTGTAGGCACGTTATTATGGACACAGTGGTCTTCTAGACTGCTTGGACCTACTACACCACACGACACAGTTAATATGTGGGCTAAGTTGCAGTGACCTTTGATCTTTATTAGCAGTGTCCATGGCACATCTATTCTATCTATTCTATATATATATATAGATGTGTGTGTGTGTGTGTGTGTGTGTGTGTGTGTGTGTGTGTGTGTGTGTTTCTGTGTGTGTGTGTGTGCCATCACCATGGGCACCAGTGTATTTGTGTATTCAATGGAATGGTAAATGGACTGCATTTATATAGCGCTTTTCTACTCATAGAGCATCCACCTATTAACAGTAGTTAACAGAACAGACTCTGTATGTACTGTATATACAACAGTAACATATCACTACCACACATTTGTAGTTTCGTTAGACTAATGACAGTGAAGTATTTACATACGAACTACATGGTGGCTTCAGAAGAGACAGAGTCTCTGGCCTACTCGGCTCATCCAATAGTTTTATTTTATGGACAAAATGATGCTGTTTGCATTGTTGATACTCTGTAGAATTCAGCTGGACTGTTATACTACACAGCAGATCACAGCATAAGACACCCTTTGAGTTTAGCTGGACTGTTACACTACACAGGAGATCAGAGCATAAGATACCCTTTGAGTGCCAATGTCTATGTAAATACGCCTCTAATTAGTATTTGTGTTCCATGGACAGGTCTAGAGGAAATATGTGATGGGCTGAAATATCAGCAATCAGGCCTGAGGTCTCTGGTGCTTTTCAACAACCAGATCACACACGCTGGCATGGTACCTATGGCAAATGTTTTGGTAAGCAATATGGAAAACACACATGTGATTCGCCTTTCACAAAGCACTAACTGCTGTGAACTCATACACTCATACACACACACACACACACACACACACACACACACACACACACACACACACACACACACACACACACACACATCATATCACAAAAACTAGATGGGGAAAATGCCTATTCCAACTCTGTGGGACTATGCTGTGTGTACTGATAGGGAATGCCCTTGACTGATGTAAATGCATGGGGAGGATGAAGGGGTGATGAGATATGGAGGGTGTTTATTTTGTCACGTTTATGATGTCATTAAATCTGGCTCCATCCTTAATCAGCGCTGCACGTTAACTCACTCCAGAGACAGTGGATGGAGTCCTTCTGAGTGTCCCGTTCTCATCTTAACATGAGTGCAGTTACCCTCAGCCATGCTTTGAACCTTAATAACACCATTCCCTTTTAGTCCTCTCTGATTGTCAGCGTAAACTGTACCTTTCTGTCTCCTCAGGGCAATTGGTAAAATCAAAAGCCTACAAATTAACAGCCTGTTCTCTTTTCATCTGAAGACCCTTAGCATATTCAACGCGAATCCATCCAGGCCAGAAATACAGCACGTACAATCCATTTAGCCCTCTCAGTTTGAGAAAGGAACAGTTTGATTAAATAATAGATATGTGTTTAGAGGCTTTTACATGGGGTCTGTCATTAAGAAGGAGAAGTAGACATCCTTACGACCATAATGAATATAATTAGTCCAATGGCTGGTCATGTCAAATATGACATAAGAAGGCCTGTTATTAACCTTTTCTCTTTTCTTTTTTTTCTTTCGCCTTCCGGGGTGCCTCAAAAGAGTCGACAAAGTGAGAATCCATTATCTGGTCAGGCGTGGAAGTGCTCCGATCAAATGAACACCAGTGAATTATATTATTTCACATAATAGCAATCAGTTAGAAGATAAAGGACTGCATGCTAATGTGAGTGGCGGGATTCGAGTGTGTCAGCATCAGACGAGAGTTAAATCCATTTCCCTTACCTTAGTCAGACAGAAAGAAAATAAAAGTTGTTACCCGTTGGTTATGAACCCAGCACTTAATATACACAACAATTATGCACAAATGGACTGATAAAACAAACCTGGCAACGGCACGTCAGACGTTACTGCTCGCGTTGGTGGTTGATGAGGCCCTGCACCCAGTGTTTTTGGTGAAAAGACAGAGTGGTGGTGATGAGGGTGACGAACAGGAGCGTTTCCACGTCTGTTACACAACGATGGCGTTCCCTCACGTCCCCCTGCCATCTCCTGCTTTACAGCGCTGCTAATCACGGCCCAGGCTTGACGCCTTCAACATGCTCTGGAGGATCCCCTCGAAGGCGCAGTGTCGGGCGGGGAGTGGGCGGGTGCCACAGGCTTCAGCAGTTCATCACTTTATGCTGCGCTCACATTATGCTCACATACAGCCATCACAGGCAACCCTCAAGATAGAGAACGCTGTGTGCGTGTGCGTGTGCATGTGCGTGTGCGTGTGCGCGTGCGCGTGCGTGTGTGTGTTTGTGCGTGTGTGGGGGTGTGATGTGGGTATATAAATGTGTACGTATGTGTGTGTTTGTGTGTGCATGCAGGTGTGTAGGTGTGTGTGTGTGTCTATTTCAAACAATAACATTTCTAACATTAGACTTCTTTTTTGTTTTGTATTTCAGCCTCATTTAAGGACACTTGAAAATTTAAAGCTGGACCAAAATAAATTACAGAACGAGGGCATCCACATCCTCAAGGAGGCCTTCATGAGGAATAGGTCCATACTGCAGCTAGGCTTAGCAGATACACAGATAACCTGTGAAGGTTTGTTACTTTTTCCTCTGGATTTGAACAGACAGGACCCTCTTTCTGGTTTCATGGTGTCCACCATTACACCATGTACGTGAAATCTGAAACTGAATTGAAACCGGGAATTAAATAGAATATCATAATAAGATATTGTTGGTATAAACAACATTATGTAGTTGGTATAAAGATTGGTATGATAAATTCCTTGCCATATGCTTTACTGAACTTTGCTGTGTATGCTTCTTTTCCAAACCTATTTATCGAGTCTGTATATGATAAATTATATTGTTATATTTTTTTGTCTTAATGACACCAGGTGCTGTGGCCCTGGCTGAGTTTATTGCAGAGAGTCCACAGATACGACGCCTTGACGTTCGCAGAAACCACATCCTCTGCGGGGGCCTGATGGCCGTCTCTCTAGCCCTGAGAATCAACGCCTCCCTTATCGCCCTGGACCTGGACCTGACGACAAAGCCAGAAAAGGTCAGCCTCATGTCGCTCATATCATAGTCTTTACAACCACCTCGCTGTCAGAATAACGTCTGACTTTTTGATCGTTATCGAACTTTATTTTTGGCGAGTGATTTGGCTTTTTGTTGTGACCTTATCTCCTTATTTGTCATTAATGAAAATTGGAATCTATATTAAAGGCTGCAGTGGTGCGGTTCCTCTCGGTTCAAAAATGACACATAACACACACACACACACACACACACACACACACACACACACACACACACACACACACACACACACACACACACACACACAAACACACACACAAACATGCTTGTGCACACCCTCTGATGCAGCTGTAGTTTCAAACAAATCAGCCTACTTCAGTGTGTGTCTTTCTTTTTTTCAACTGGGTTGTGAAGGGCCAAGGGAAAATGATGGCACAAGTTTAATACATGCCCCGACAGGATTGAAAAAAAAAATAATTAAGCACACTTGCCATCTGTTTGTCATGATTTTATCTCCTCGCTCTTATTTGCATATTAAAGAATTAATTAGAATCTCTAAGGAAAGTAATTCTCACTTTAAAACAAACTCTAAGGCTTGTTCTTGTTTAGCACCAAACTTTGCTTTCGGTGTTGTTGTTTTTTGATCCATTTGTTTTTCATATTTTGCTTTGTTCCAATTGTTACTCCATTTCTGTCTCCAGTCAATCTCTCTCCCTAACACTTATCATTTATTAGCAGTTTCATGGCTGCACTTTCACAGCGTATCCACACTCTCGCGTAGGCTGTGCGTTAGTCATTACAGGAACAGCAGGTAAAATGTCGATCCTGAGAAAGTCTAGCATGTAATATTTAACACATTAGAATAGAGAGCAGATGGTTAAATATAATACGGTTTCCCAGATACCAGATAACCCTGGAACTGATCTGGACAGAATCTGGTGCGGTTTTCGGAGTCGGGCGCTATCGGGGGCAGTGTTCTACCCCAGATTTACAGGCACAGTTGGGAATTGTCTGGGCTGCCTAGAACGCGGCGCGAGGAGTGACAATTGTATTAAAAAGCAAATCTTTCCATCAGAAGACAGCGGGTGGCCAGATCAAGGGTTCTGATTCAGTCGCACTGAATTCCCTGAGCTGGGGAAAAGTGAAATTTCATTTTTCAAAAGAAAAGACTCTGCGTGTGTAAGTGTGTAAGTGTGTGTGTGTGTGTGTGTGTGTGTGTGTGTGTGTGTGTGTGTGTGTGTGTGTGTGTGTGTGTGTGTGTGATTTTACATGCGCATATTTAAAAGGGAAAAGGTGGTGAAGAGGAAATGTAGGTCTTTGTTTACAGCTTCTGGTTTTGCATGTCTTCGTCTGCTCTGCTCTATTTGATCACTGCCCTGTTTTTGCCATTAATTATTAATTATTTACTCGATTCAAATGGTGTGAGCATCGCGAAACGCAGCCCTCGCGGGGCAGTGTGTGTATGTCTGTGTGTGTATATGTGTCTGTGTGTGTGTATGTGTGTGTGTGTGTGTGTGTGTGTGTTTGTTTACAGTTCGTTTCCTATCGGAGGGACATTGCTGTTTGACACACAAGCAAATGTTAGGCTCACACACAACATCTGATTTATGTCAAGGTCAAGTGTTTACTTTTTTTTTTGCAAGTCAAATATTGGTTTCAAAATGGCCACCGCCACCCAAACCATTACTGAGGGAGCTCATTTGGGGAGTAATGTCAGATTAGGTTTTTTTTATGAAAGCCCTCACAGAGGCATCAGGAAAATGGCAGGTGCTGGCGTGGAGAGGCCGAGGGATAGGGAGAGGGTCTGGGGGGACATCTCCAAGTGGAACTAAGAGATGTTTTGGGGGGCCGTCAGTGCTGAAGTGGTTTGTCATGGTGCCTGAGTCCTGGATGTCAGAGGCTGACCATGCGTGCCGGCAGGGAGCAGGTTCTCACTCGTGGGACCACTGACAGATCATCACAGCCTGAGCGGTCCAGGCAGCAGTGCAGACACACACACACACACACACACACACACACACACACACACACACACACACACACACACACACACACACAGACACACAGACACGCACACACGCACACACACATACATACAAACTTTTATAGAGTTACACACTAACACATTTCCATTCACACTTTCACACACAGAGACACACACAGAGACACAAATACACGTACACGCAAAGCATACACACACATACGAAAGCATAATTGCACACTCACACACATACACACAACCACACACACAAACCCACATACACACACACACACACACACACATACACACACACACACACACACAAAGGCCACAGAGATACTTGAGTTTGTGCTCTTGCTCCTACTCCAGCCCTGCACCAGGATTGCGAGACAGCCAAAGGTATTAACACGGTTAGAGTTCTGGCCGGCTCCGTCTCATCCTGTGCCGGTGTCACTGTTATTGATGGCACTGGCTCTCACACAGCAGTCCTCTACATTCGCTCCATTCTGTGCAGTTTCCACCCTGTGTTTCAGTTTCAGTGGCCGCCGCTAGAGATGACACAGACAGAGAGGAATCCCAGTCATTTAGTCTCTTACCAGGCGTGTACATGTGAGGAGGTGGGAAAAGCCGCCACACCAATGAGGTAATGGGGAAATGTATCTTCCTCACTGAAGATATAAGCCCCAGTACTTGGAGTAAGAGTTTGGAAGCTACTTAATAGGACGTTACCAAATAGGACTGGAAGCGTTCCATGCACATCTGCCCAACAAAATGAAAAGTGTAATTCCAGCATGTTTTGTTCAATCAAAATAATTCATTTAATTCTTTCAAGTCCCAACCCTGAAACCACCCACAAACTGCAGTGATGTGGAAAAAATATATCTGTGCCACTCTAAAAACCTAGCCTCTCCTCTCCTCTCCTCTCCTCTCCTCTCTCCTCTGCGTGTCTCTCTGCTGGTGTATTTCTGGGTAAAACAGGCATGTTTGCCAGCTGTGTAATTTTACTGTGGTGCTCATTTGCATATTAAAGCATTAATTAGGCCCTGTGAGTGCGCGTGTAGGGAGAGTGTAATCATTGGACGGGTGGTCGCCGGGGGAACGCTGCGCTGTTTGGCTCCTGCAGGGGGGCCACGGGGAGTGGGCGGTGGTCTCTGGGTGCACGTGTTGACCATGCAGTGCGCGCTTGTCGGCTTTGTGTTTTTACCCTTCAGGGGAGGGGTGGGTGGGTGAAATGTGTGTGTGGGTGTTTATGCCTGTGTGTGTGTGTGTTTGTGCCTGTTTGTGTGTGTGTGTGTGTGTGTGTGTGTGTGTGTGTGTGTGTGTGTGTGTGTGTGTGTGTGTGTGTGTGTGTGGAGGGGGGCGCACTGCTCAGTTTTTCTGCTTTTTCCGCCCCCTTTGATGCGTCACACTTGATCTGTCTCCCTGTCATTTTAATAGCTCTACTTTTCCCTATCAGCGCAGTCTGAGGTGTGACCTACTGATTCTCAAGAAGCAGCCCTTTTTTTCTCTCCAGCTGATAACCAGAACAAGGGAAAAAATGAGAGACAGAGAGAAAGAGGTTTGCCGAGGAGAGGAATACTCCACAAGCCCACAGGTTCAGAGGCTGGGGCAGAAACATGCATCTCACAGGGGAGATGTTTTAGAGTTGTGTTTTTAGTCTTAACACATACCAGCTGGAATGGAAATTAAAAACTTGTCAATCCATTAAAAACCCGAGAAACCCTTCAGATGGTAAGAGTTTTTTTAAAGTGTGACAAATAATGTATTATTTACAGTGTTTGCAAAAGTGGCTTACAACAAGAGGGAAAAAAATAGATAGATAGACAGACAGACAGACAGACAGACATATACATTTATATGTACATATGAATTTCCAAATTAATCATTTGCATAATTTGCCCTGTCATAATGGCTTGTCAGTCACTCGGCATGCCCTCCAGTCCCATGCCCAGGCGCCCCAGCACCAGTGGAGCTGAGAGAGCAGCCGCGAGTCTCATCTGAATATCTTGAGGCCCTTAAGCCAGCGCCGCTATCAGGGCAGGTTCACCCACACAGAACCTCTGCTCATTTCTCTCCCCTTCAAATAACAGGGTCCGGGCCCTGCTACTGCTACTGCTACTGTGACTGCGACCGCGACTGCTCCTCCTGCTGCTGCTGCCGTTGCTGAAGGCTCTGCTATGAATATGGATGTTTCATGAAGTCTTCATCCGCAGAGCTTTGCACGGTACACCACCCCTCTCTCTGTCTCTCTGACAGTCAGTGAACCTCCTCTTCCCTCCGTTGAGAGCAGTGGGCTTGTGACTGGGCTGGGCTGGGCTGGGCTGAACACGACTCCCCTCAAAGCTGCTTACTCTGGTGCGGACCAGAGCAGCGCCAAAACTGGGCCGGATTGTAATGAGACTCTGTAGTCTGGGTCAGGGCCAAGGAGGACTTGGAGAAGAAACGCCTCCACATGATACAGGATGCTGAGCTGTAGGCACACACACACACACACACACACACACACACACACACAAACACACATATACACACACATACACAAACACACACACACACATACACACAGAAACACACACACACACACACACACACACACACACAGAGACACACAGACACACACACACACACACACACACATACACACACACACACATATACACACCTACACACACACACACACGCACACACACACACACACACACACACACACACACACATACACATACACACAAACACACAAACACACGCACACACGCACACACAAACACACACACACACACCCACACACCCACACACCCACACGCACCTAGTCACATGATCAAATGCTTGATAGAATGGATATGAAGGGACAAGGACAGACATATATACTCTATGCAGAAAGTGTTTTTTAATCTATTGATATTTATATATCAATACCATATGACGAGTGAATACTCCTTTTGTCACATGCTGTATATGACAAGCTTGAATTGCACCTTGTGTGTGTGTCTGTAATGGAGAGAGTATGACGTCCAGAGAAACCTTGTCCTCCAACTCTCCTTGAGCTCTTATGATGGCTCTTTAAATGACCGCAAACAATCAATAGCACATCTTTGTGTATTTATGCATTGAACACATACATCTTAGCTCCTCTGTATAAGCCAGTGTTGGAAATGGAGGTATAATTAAGTTATGCTCAGGCTGGGTTGTATTCAGAAGATGCTCTTCATTAGACGGCGGCCACCTCCCTGCATGGAATCTGTCTATTGTCTTTGCTAATTTGTTTATAAGCTCTCCGGGCGATGATTTTGTTTGAGAGAGGCTGTTGTTTATGAGGGCAGGTGGCATGGAGTGTTTGCTGCGATGACCTTTAAACTTCCTGTAGGTCACAGCAGGACGGCTCCTGAGCATATGTCCAAGTAGGGCACGCTTGGATTTTCCGTGTCCCCGCTAGTGTTGGGTTAGCAGAACAGCGCTAGTGTTGAGTTAGCAGGACGGCCCCTTGGGCATCAGGTTTGCCCGTGCGGTTGCTTTGTCGCTGTTCGGTTTAATATGTGTCGCGACAGCCTCTCTTGGCCAGTGCGACTCACTCTCAGTGCCTGTCTCTCTCTCTCAGTGCCTGTCTCTCTCTCTCTCAGTGCCTGTCTCTCTCTCTCTGCTGCTTGACTGGGGCCTGTGAGCGCTGGGTCTGCTCCCTCCTGGTCCTCCAGCCGTATCGCTAGGGCCAATGTGAGAGTGCCCTGCTGGGGTGGCGACGATGGTGAGGGTGGGCAAAGAGCGAGTGGTGGCGGGCAAAGCTGGTGGTGGGGGTGGGGTGGGAGGCAGTGCCCGTTTCCCCCCGTCCCTGTCACACTGGTCCTGTCTGCCCGGGCGCCATGGAGGGGAGATAATTGGATTTGTTGTCACCTCCAGAGGCTGCCAGGAGCGGACGTCTGCTTCGGTTAGCGATGAAGACATCAGCGTGACAGGGGACCCTGCGAGAGAGGCGAGGATCAGCTGGTGTCACGGGCACCACTAATAAAGTGCCGACCGGGGCCGTGATGTCCAAGTGGACAGGCTGCAGCCAGCTGTTCGCTGCCCTACACCCCGCACCCGCCCCCCCCCAGGCCTGGCCTGAGATGAGGAAGGAACAGTGGGGGGCAGCTGGCAGAAGAGAGGCCATCCTGCAGCCAAAGCCTCCTCCCCCCACACACACATAGGCTCCTCACACTCCTCGCCCAGGAGAAGATGGTGGAAAAGGTCACCGGTGCGACCTCTTGCACAACCTCTACTCTAGAACTCTGGAGCAGTTCGCTGCAACCGCGCTGCAGGTTTTGCCCGCACGGGTGCTCAACGTCCTCACTCCCGTCGTTGCCGTGACGCTGGCATCCGGGGCCAGGGCGCGGTGCCACCGCAGAGCAGATGAGCGGTGCGGACGCGTCGCTGTGGCACCTGTTTGGCGTTGAGGCGTGATGAGTTGGGTGTGTTGGGGAGCGGCCCCCAGAGGTAATCAGTAATTAAGTGTGAGATGATCCATCATCGGAGCCCTGGGCGTGAACTCAACGGCAGTGTGTGTGTGTGTGTGTGTGTGTGTGTGTGTGTGTGTGTGTGTGTGTGTGTGTGTGTGTGTGTGTGTGTGTCGGGGATGCCCTTTAGTAACTTACTCTGTCCCTAGTGTTCTCTTCTTTACTGTTTTACAACAGATTCAGCTCAGAAATAAACTCAGAATTCCAATTCTAAATATGTTTAATTGTAGAAATACAAATAC
>NC_045165.1:19386159-19391159 GCF_900700415.2 Clupea harengus
CTGAGCAAGTCTCCTCAAACTAAACTGAACGCCAGTCATGTGAGGACATTCTGAAAGATACTTTCAAATGTGTGGACACTCAACAGTAAAGGAGAATCCTCATCGCATCACTTTGGAGAAGTACAATCTAATTAAGGCAAATGATCGCAAATTATTGAAAAGTGAGGACCATTAAGTGTGCTTATTAAGTGTGTTCTTAATACATAATTAATTGTAAGCACAGTGTTCTTTCCTATGTAGGTAGTAAATGCATCTTAAGATGCAGGCGGAGGGCAAGTAATGTGTATTATCTATTTAAATTTAATTTTCATTCAGAAACGTTGCAATCTTTAACTACCCATCACAGAAGGATGAAAGAGTATAGGTACGGGCAAGACAAAGCACAGGATCTCTCTCTCTTTATTTTGCTTTCTGGTACACAGAGCCACATAGATATCTTCTCTCTCTATGCCAATTGCAAATTCAAAAAGCTTTATTGACATGAAAATTACCAAAACCTGTGTAGATGTATATATACATTGATTAATAGCAAAGTTAACAATAGTAATATTGCCTACAGTAATGATGAGAAAAGAATATACAATAATTATTTCTCTCTCTGTTTGTCTTTCTCGCTCTCACTGTCTCTCTCTCACACACACACGCACACACACATAGACACACAAATGCACACACACACACACTCCGTCTCACTCACTCACATACTCACGCACATGCAGCTTTCACTCTCTTCTTTTTTCAGTTTTTTTTTTCACTTTGTTTCTCTCTCCTCTCCCTCTCTCATTCTTCCTGTTTCACGCCGTATCAGCCTGCCCCACCCCTCCAATCACACACAGTTTTCACCACACCACTGTTGTGCTGTGTGCTATTGTCATACCTGCGAGGGAGAAGGCCTTTTTTTTTTTTTTTTAAATGACTGACTTTGTATTGCCTCTGTTTTTCTTACATTCAAATGAATCTCTGTAGCGTACGAGTCAAGGTCCTCCCTTTCATGTCCAGTGTCCCTCCTTCGATTTCTGCAATTTAGTCTTTTTCAAAACACAAAGATGAGAGCCTTTGTGCACGTCAATTACAAACTGCTCCCTCAGTGATTCAGTTCTAAACGTGGCTTATTTTCTGTGTTTAGTAGCCAGATGTATTTTCAGCGGCGCGAAGATCTGCGGTCTGAGATATAATATGCCGGCGTTTGGAAAAGAAAATATTCTCAAAGGTCTTATTTTGAAAGAGGAGAAGTCCGAGGTGAACAAACAAAGACTTTTTTTTATATATTTGTATTTAATTCCACTGTCAGGTCAAATGCTCATGGCTCACAATTCTCCATCACAAAAGAAGGAGAAAGAAAGAAAGAAAGAAAGAAGAAAGCCCAGTTGGCAGATAATCCACGGTGTGATGATATTTAAATATGAAACTGTGCAGATCAATTAAATTAGCCATGGCTGGAGCCAGGAGCAGTGTGTAGCAGCTCAGGGTCACTGTGCTGCCTCTCGCTGCTCCCTCCGCCACTGATAATCGCTGTAAATCAAGACCTCTCAAGGCACCGGGCCCCACCTTAATTACAGGTATGAGTGTGAGATTTCACACTGCTATTAAGGTGCAGATAAAAGCCAAATTGATAATGAACGCCTAAAAAGATACAGTTTTCTCAGCTAGCCAGGGAGAGCGAGAGAGGTGAGACAGAGCGATAGAGAGAGAGAGAGAGAGAGAGTGAGAGAGAGAGAGAGAGAGAGAGAGAGAGAGAGAGAGAGAGAGAAATAGAGAAATTGGCTGCTGTGCCGAGCAGCAGAAGGCGAGATACAGACAGAGTGAGCAGAAGAGAAATAGGAACATTGGGGGATCTTTTTCTAACTCTCATTCTGTGTGTGTGTGTGAGAGAGAGAGTGAGTGTGTGTGTGTGTGTGAGTGAGTGTGTGTGTGCGCATCTGTGTGTATGTGTGCATTTGTATTTGTGTGTGTGTGTGTGTGTGTGTGTGTGTGTGTGTGTGTGTCAGAGAGTAAGAGAGAGAGGGAGAAAGAGAGCGATAATTTTGTGCACATCCATGTGTTTATGAGTTTTGGAGAGATGAGTTGAGTGATTGAAGTACTTGTTTTTATTGTCTAAACTATTTTGACACTTCTGTGGCGCTCTTTACTGTAAGCATTCTCATCTCAGCAATCTGATTATACTTTTATTTCCCCTTCATTTCAAATATGTTAATGGGATAATTATCAAAAGAAAACATTTCCACCAGTCTTTGCTACATCTGAAATCCTCATTCGACATGCCGCCTAGTCTCCTAGTCTCGTATGTACAGTCTTTCACTTCCCTGCAATAAATTCTTCTTAATTCATCATCTTCTCCTGGGCAGAACAGCATGATCAGATTGATCAGATTCTTCTTGGATTACGCCGTAATTCCTCTTTTCACTAGACTGCCCGTATGAGTTCACCCCTCTGCTCACTACTTTGCCTATTACAAATAGCACACGTTAACATATATATTTCTCTTAGGAGTGGATTTAATCCTCTTCTACCCTGAGTGGGAATATTTGCCATAAAAAGCATGTCACAAACAGGCTTAGATACAGTATGTTATGCATTTACCTAATCTTTCTTACAGCTTCTCTTATCAGTCAATTTAACCAGTAATCGCAGCATTAAAGCCGTTTGCATGTATGTTGTCTGATATTATTTCATTCTGAAATCTACCCCTCTGTCCTTGCACGATCAAACATACAAACAAATCTCAGTTTATACAAACACTGATGCATGTACTTCCAACTGTTTCTGCTGGTACTCATTCTGTATACAATAGTGACATCTACAGTACAATTCATACACTGCAGTTTCAAGGAATCTTGTCCTGTCGTCTTCAGGACAATAGGGAACGCACTCTTTACAAGCAAGTTCCTCAGAATAGGGTGAGCGGGAGAAGCTGAATACAACATTAATTATGGCTGTTTATGTTCTAAGGAAGAGGCCCAGGCAGTTGGTTAAAAGCCTTCATTAGTATTTACTTTAAAACCAAGTCATCCACCCTCCCGAAAAAAAGGAAAGGAGTCAAACGTAATTTAAGGGTGCATCATTTGGAAAATAAGCATGTAAACAAATAGAGATGCATTTTAATGGGCCTTTGATGTTTAATGCAATGAGACGTTTCACCTCTGAGGATGACGATGTGCAATTATTCAAATTCTGTGAGGGTTTTTAAGACGTTTCAGTCACAGTGCAAATAGATATTTATACAACTTTTCTTTTTTTATTCATGGATGTGTTCCTAAATTACTTCAGCTGTTGATTGGATGTTGAATGTCGGCATTATAATTTTTTTGTCTCATAAAATAGAAAAACTATTCATATATTAAACTATTATCATTAACTATTTTAGTATAAACATATATTCGGTGCTTTGTTGATATTGTTAAATAATATTATTTTGAATAAAACGCTGAATGAAACACCACACTTGCGTATACAGTACTTGTAACTGGCATCTGAAATGTTTTGTAATTTACATATATTAGCATATAAAGTAATTGGCACAGATGCCAAGAAAACACTGGAAAACAGATTAATTGTCATCCAGCAGCCACAGTGACATAGTTAAAAAATGAGCCCCTTTTAAGAAGGCAATTATCAGAGAAGTTCTAAAGTCGCCTCTTTTTCATCAGCAAATTTCTCTCCAGACGACTCACTGATGCAAGCACACTGCCACACACAAACTCGAAACACACAGAAATTCTCTTACAGCATGTAAACCTCCAGCACAGTTGGGTAAAGAACAATTAGAGACAGTGAGAATTACCATGAACATTTTTTTACAGATTGCACAGTTGGACACCTGTGAGTGCTCCACGAGCACCTATTTTTGTTTTGCTTCCTTTGTTGTTGTTGCTGTAGTTGTTGTTGTTGTTGTTGTTGCTGCTGTTGGTTTTGTATGCATGCTCTCAGAATTGGACATGATATTAATTTTATGTGCACAATACACATATACTGTATATTTATACACATATGTATACATGTTTCTTGTGCTTGTGCATCTGCTTATAATAGATGGAATATTTAACCTGACACTCTGATGTTGACTGCTCTGGATATACATGTAGCGGGTCATATGCCACTGAAGTCAAGGATACATTTAAAAGTGGAATCATATATTCAGATGCTGTAAAGCGCTACATTTCCTTTGCAGTAGATAGTGGAGGTGGTAGCTGTGAAACAGCCTGTCTGCGTTGCCTCCTGAATCGGGGCTGGTAATAGATTCTGCTGTGGCTTTCTGTAGCTCCAGTTTTATCCCCTGTAATAATTGGATAGTGGCTTCATTTATAAGGTTGTCGAAGGGAGTGTGGAGCTAACAAATGAGCCCGTTTAGTTGCCAAGACCACTGTTCAGGGAGAAGAGCTTAAATGACTCCCATTCTTAGCACCATTGTGCACCGGCTATCTTAAATAATACTGAGATTACAAAGGGGAGGAAAAGGTACTCTGAGGATCCATTGTGCAGAGTGAAGCATATGCTCAGGATGGCAGAAGACTCAGATGAAAGAGAAAGATGTACAGATTTATAACAGTATAACCTCCGCAACATGGAACCATTCAAATAGGAATCTATGAAAATAAAATGAATAATTTACTACAATAGTGGCATTTTGTTTGGTGGAAAATAATCTTCAGTGTTTTTTTTTTTTCTTTTCTTACCTAGGCTGAGAAAGAGCTTTTATTTTTACCTGATCATTTTGAGCTGCCTATTCTGCCTATCCCCAGACAGCCTGGCAGGCAGGCACTCCTGAGACCCCGGCCCTAAACAAAGCCATCGGAGATCGCCCTTGTGCAAAGCCCCACAGGTCTGGGCAGGCCTACTCTCCCTGCCCCTCTGCTCGCTGCGTTATTTGTATTTGTTAATGACTTTATAATTCCCAGCCAGCAGGAACCTGCTTTTATCTCTATTAGTTTAGTAGCCTGGCAAACAAAGAGAGACTGTGGAGGTGGCACGGAGCCAGGCAGGCAGGCAGAGCGAGCTGCAGC